>NW_026605396.1:0-56419 GCF_945859685.1 Eupeodes corollae
GTCTCGATCGATTTTGGGGGTTGGGAAGGATCAGGTGATGGTTTTGGGTGTGATTTGATTTTCGTCTAGAACATCAAAAATCCTTCAGGATGCTCCAAAATGACTCATCTATATCTATAATGATAGATCTTGATTAGGAGTATCTTTTTTCTAGTACATGTCAAGTATCTGTTTTGAAGTCTTGATCGATTTTGGGGGTTGGGAAGGATCAGGTGATGGTTTTGGGTGTGATTTGATTTTCGTCTAGAACATCAAAAATCCTTCAGGATGCTCCAAAATGACTCATCTATATCTATAATGATAGATCTTGATTAGGAGTATCTTTTTCTAGTACATGTCAAGTATCTATTTTGAAGTCTTGATCGATTTTGGGGGTTGGGAAGGATCAGGTGATGGTTTTGGGTGTGATTTGATTTTCGTCTAGAACATCAAAAATCCTTCAGGATGCTCCAAAATGACTCATCTATATCTATAATTATAGATCTTGATTAGGAGTATCTTTTTCTAGTACATGTCAAGTATCTATTTTGAAGTCTTGATCGATTTTGGGGGTTGGGAAGGATCAGTTGATGGTTTTGGGTGTGATTTGATTTTCGTCTAGAACATCAAAAATCCTTCAGGATGCTCCAAAATGACTCATCTATATCTATAATGATAGATCTTGATTAGGAGTATCTTTTTCTTGTACATGTCAAGTATCTATTTTGAAGGTCTTGATCGATTTTGGGGGTTGGGAAGGATCAGGTGATGGTTTTGGGTGTGATTTGATTTTCGTCTAGAACATCAAAAATCCTTCAGGATGCTCCAAAATGACTCATCTATATCTATAATGATAGATCTTGATTAGGAGTATCTTTTTCTAGTACATGTCAAGTATCTATTTTGAAGTCTTGATCGATTTTGGGGGTTGGGAAGGATCAGGTGATGGTTTTGGGTGTGATTTGATTTTCGTTCTAGAACATCAAAAATCCTTCAGGATGCTCCAAAATGACTCATCTATATCTATAATGATAGATCTTGATTAGGAGTATCTTTTTCTAGTACATGTCAAGTATCTATTTTGAAGTCTTGATCGATTTTGGGGGTTGGGAAGGATCAGGTGATGGTTTTGGGTGTGATTTGATTTTCGTCTAGAACATCAAAAATCCTTCAGGATGCTCCAAAATGACTCATCTATATCTATAATTATAGATCTTGATTAGGAGTATCTTTTTCTAGTACATGTCAAGTATCTATTTTGAAGTCTGATCGATTTTGGGGGTTGGGAAGGATTCAGGTGATGGTTTTGGGTGTGATTTGATTTTCGTCTAGAACATCAAAAAATCCTTCAGGATGCTCCAAAATGACTCATCTATATCTATAATGATAGATCTTGATTAGGAGTATCTTTTTCTAGTACATGTCAAGTATCTATTTTGAAGTCTTGATCGATTTTGGGGGTTGGGAAGGATCAGGTGATGGTTTTGGGTGTGATTTGATTTTCGTCTAGAACATCAAAAATCCTTCAGGATGCTCCAAAATGACTCATCTATATCTATAATTATAGATCTTGATTAGGAGTATCTTTTTCTAGTACATGTCAAGTATCTATTTTGAAGTCTTGATCGATTTTGGGGGTTGGGAAGGATCAGGTGATGGTTTTGGGTGTGATTTGATTTTCGTCCTAGAACATCAAAAATCCTTCAGGATGCTCCAAAATGACTCATCTATATCTATAATGATAGATCTTGATTAGGAGTATCTTTTTTCTAGTACATGTCAAGTATCTATTTTGAAGTCTTGATCGATTTTGGGGGTTGGGAAGGATCAGGTGATGGTTTTGGGTGTGATTTGATTTTCGTCTAGAACATCAAAAATCCTTCAGGATGCTCCAAAATGACTCATCTATATCTATAATGATAGATCTTGATTAGGAGTATCTTTTTCTAGTACATGTCAAGTATCTATTTTGAAGTCTTGATCGATTTTGGGGGTTGGGAAGGATCAGGTGATGGTTTTGGGTGTGATTTGATTTTCGTCTAGAACATCAAAAATCCTTCAGGATGCTCCAAAATGACTCATCTATATCTATAATGATAGATCTTGATTAGGAGTATCTTTTTTCTAGTACATGTCAAGTATTTATTTTGAAGTCTTGATCGATTTTTGGGGGTTGGGAAGGATCAGGTGATGGTTTTGGGTGTGATTTGAATTTTCGTCTAGAACATCAAAAATCCTTCAGGATGCTCCAAAATGAACTCATCTATATCTATAATGATAGATCTTGATTAGGAGTATCTTTTTCTTGTACATGTCAAGTATCTATTTTGAAGTCTTGATCGATTTTGGGGGTTGGGAAGGATCAGGTGATGGTTTTGGGTGTGATTTGATTTTCGTCTAGAACATCAAAAATCCTTCAGGATGCTCCAAAATGACTCATCTATATCTATAATGATAGATCTTGATTAGGAGTATCTTTTTCTAGTACATGTCAAGTATCTATTTTGAAGTCTTGATCGATTTTGGGGGTTGGGAAGGATCAGGTGATGGTTTTGGGTGTGATTTGATTTTCGTCTAGAACATCAAAAATCCTTCAGGATGCTCCAAAATGACTCATCTATATCTATAATGATAGATCTTGATTAGGAGTATCTTTTTCTAGTAGTACATGTCAAGTATCTATTTTGAAGTCTTGATCGATTTTGGGGGTTGGGAAGGATCAGGTGATGGTTTTGGGTGTGATTTGATTTTCGTCTAGAACATCAAAAATCCTTCAGGATGCTCCAAAATGACTCATCTATATCTATAATTATAGATCTTGATTAGGAGTATCTTTTTCTAGTACATGTCAAGTATCTATTTTGAAGTCTTGATCGATTTTTGGGGGTTGGGAAGGATCAGGTGATGGTTTTGGGTGTGATTTGATTTTCGTCTAGAACATCAAAAATCCTTCAGGATGCTCCAAAATGACTCATCTATATCTATAATGATAGATCTTGATTAGGAGTATCTTTTTCTAGTACATGTCAAGTATCTATTTTGAAGTCTTGATCGATTTTGGGGGTTGGGAAGGATCAGGTGATGGTTTTGGGTGTGATTTTGATTTTCGTCTAGAACATCAAAAATCCTTCAGGATGCTCCAAAATGACTCATCTATATCTATAATTATAGATCTTGATTAGGAGTATCTTTTTCTCTAGTACATGTAAAGTATCTATTTTGAAGTCTTGATCGATTTTGGGGGTTGGGAAGGATCAGGTGATGGTTTTGGGTGTGATTTGATTTTCGTCTAGAACATCAAAAATCCTTCAGGATGCTCCAAAATGACTCATCTATATCTATAATGATAGATCTTGATTAGGAGTATCTTTTTCTAGTTACATGTCAAGTATCTATTTTGAAGTCTTGATCGATTTTGGGGGGTTGGGAAGGATCAGGTGATGGTTTTGGGTGTGATTTGATTTTCGTCTAGAACATCAAAAATCCTTCAGGATGCTCCAAATGACTCATCTATATCTATAATGATAGATCTTGATTAGGAGTATCTTTTTTCTAGTACATGTCAAGTATTTATTTTGAAGTCTTGATCGATTTTGGGGGTTGGGAAGGATCAGGTGATGGTTTTGGGTGTGATTTGATTTTCGTCTAGAACATCAAAAATCCTTCAGGATGCTCCAAAATGACTCATCTATATCTATAATGATAGATCTTGATTAGGAGTATCTTTTTCTAGTACATGTCAAGTATCTATTTTGAAGTCTTGATCGATTTTGGGGGTTGGGAAGGATCAGGTGATGGTTTTGGGGTGTGATTTGATTTTCGTCTAGAACATCAAAATCCTTCAGGATGCTCCAAAATGACTCATCTATATCTATAATGATAGATCTTGATTAGGAGTATCTTTTTCTAGTACATGTCAAGTATCTATTTTGAAGTCTTGATCGATTTTGGGGGTTGGGAAGGATCAGGTGATGGTTTTGGGTGTGATTTGATTTTCGTCTAGAACATCAAAAAATCCTTCAGGATGCTCCAAAATGACTCATCTATATCTATAATGATAGATCTTGATTAGGAGTATCTTTTTCTAGTACATGTCAAGTATTTTTTTTGAAGTCTTGATCGATTTTGGCGGTTGGGAAGGATCAGGTGATGGTTTTTGGGTGTGATTTGATTTTCGTCTAGAACATCAAAAATCCTTCAGGATGCTCCAAAATGACTCATCTATATCTATAATGATAGATCTTGATTAGGAGTATCTTTTTCTAGTACATGTCAAGTATCTATTTTGAAGTCTTGATCGATTTTGGGGGTTGGGAAGGATCAGGTGATGGTTTTGGGGTGTGATTTGATTTTCGTCTAGAACATCAAAAATCCTTCAGGATGCTCCAAAATGACTCATCTATATCTATAATGATAGATCTTGATTAGGAGTATCTTTTTCTAGTACATGTCAAGTATCTATTTTGAAGTCTTGATCGATTTTGGGGGTTGGGAAGGATCAGGTGATGGTTTTGGGTGTGATTTGATTTTCGTCTAGAACATCAAAAATCCTTCAGGATGCTCCAAAATGACTCATCTATACCTATAATGATAGATCTTGATTAGGAGTATCTTTTTTCTAGTACATGTCAAGTATCTTATTTTGAAGTCTTGATCGATTTTGGGGGTTGGGAAGGATCAGGTGATGGTTTTGGGTGTGATTTGATTTTCGTCTAGAACATCAAAAATCCTTCAGGATGCCTCCAAAATGACTCATCTATATCTATAATGATAGATCTTGATTAGGAGTATCTTTTTCTTGTACATGTCAAGTATCTATTTTGAAGGTCTTGATCGATTTTGGGGGTTGGGAAGGATCAGGTGATGGTTTTGGGTGTGATTTGATTTTCGTCTAGAACATCAAAAATCCTTCAGGATGCTCCAAAATGACTCATCTATATCTATAATGATAGATCTTGATTAGGAGTATCTTTTTCTAGTACATGTCAAGTATCTATTTTGAAGTCTTGATCGATTTTGGGGGTTGGGAAGGATCAGGTGATGGTTTTGGGTGTGATTTTGATTTTCGTCTAGAACATCAAAAATCCTTCAGGATGCTCCAAAATGACTCATCTATATCTATAATGATAGATCTTGATTAGGAGTATCTTTTTCTAGTACATGTCAAGTATCTATTTTGAAGTCTTGATCGATTTTGGGGGTTGGGAAGGATCAGGTGATGGTTTTGGGGTGTGATTTGATTTTCGTCTAGAACATCAAAAATCCTTCAGGATGCTCCAAAATGACTCATCTATATCTATAATTATAGATCTTGATTAGGAGTATCTTTTTCTAGTACATTGTCAAGTATCTATTTTGAAGTCTTGATCGATTTTGGGGGTTGGGAAGGATCAGGTGATGGTTTTGGGTGTGATTTGATTTTCGTCTAGAACATCAAAAATCCTTCAGGATACTCCAAAATGACTCATCTATATCTATAATGATAGATCTTGATTAGGAGTATCTTTTTCTAGTACATGTCAAGTATCTATTTTGAAGTCTTGATCGATTTTGGGGGTTGGGGAAGGATCAGGTGATGGTTTTGGGTGTGATTTGATTTTCGTCTAGAACATCAAAAATCCTTCAGGATGCTCCAAAATGACTCATCTATATCTATAATTATAGATCTTGATTAGGAGTATCTTTTTCTAGTACATGTCAAGTATCTATTTTTGAAGTCTTGATCGATTTTGGGGGTTGGGAAGGATCAGGTGATGGTTTTGGGTGTGATTTGATTTTCGTCTAGAACATCAAAAATCCTTCAGGATGCTCCAAAATGACTCATCTATATCTATAATGATAGATCTTGATTAGGAGTATCTTTTTCTAGTACATGTCAAGTATCTATTTTGAAGTCTTGATCGATTTTTGGGGGTTGGGAAGGATCAGGTGATGGTTTTGGGTGTGATTTGATTTTCGTCTAGAACATCAAAAATCCTTCAGGATGCTCCAAAATGACTCATCTATATCTATAATGATAGATCTTGATTAGGAGTATCTTTTTCTAGTCATGTCAAGTATCTATTTTGAAGTCTTGATCGATTTTGGGGGTTGGGAAGGATCAGGTGATGGTTTTGGGTGTGATTTTGATTTTCGTCTAGAACATCAAAAATCCTTCAGGATGCTCCAAAATGACTCATCTATATCTATAATGATAGATCTTGATTAGGAGTATCTTTTTCTAGTACATGTCAAGTATTTATTTTGAAGTCTTGATCGATTTTGGGGGTTGGGAAGGATCAGGTGATGGTTTTGGGTGTGATTTGATTTTCGTCTAGAACATCAAAAATCCTTCAGGATGCTCCAAAATGACTCATCTATATCTATAATGATAGATCTTGATTAGGAGTATCTTTTTCTAGTACATGTCAAGTATCTATTTTGAAGTCTTGATCGATTTTGGGGGTTGGGAAGGATCAGGTGATGGTTTTGGGTGTGATTTGATTTTCGTCTAGAACATCAAAAATCCTTCAGGATGCTCCAAAATGACTCATCTATATCTATAATGATAGATCTTGATTAGGAGTATCTTTTTCTAGTACATGTCAAGTATCTATTTTGAAGTCTTGATCGATTTTGGGGGTTGGGAAGGATCAGGTGATGGTTTTGGGTGTGATTTGATTTTCGTCTAGAACATCAAAAATCCTTCAGGATGCTCCAAAATGACTCATCTATATCTATAATGATAGATCTTGATTAGGAGTATCTTTTTCTAGTACATGTCAAGTATCTATTTTAAAGTCTTGATCGATTTTGGGGGTTGGGAAGGATCAGGTGATGGTTTTGGGTGTGATTTGATTTTCGTCTAGAACATCAAAAAATCCTTCAGGATGCTCCAAAATGACTCATCTATATCTATAATGATAGATCTTGATTAGGAGTATCTTTTTCTAGTACATGTCAAGTATCTATTTTGAAGTCTTGATCGATTTTGGGGGTTGGGAAGGATCAGGTGATGGTTTTGGGTGTGATTTGATTTTCGTCTAGAACATCAAAAAATCCTTCAGGATGCTCCAAAATGACTCATCTATATCTATAATGATAGATCTTGATTAGGAGTATCTTTTTTCTAGTACATGTCAAGTATCTATTTTGAAGTCTTGATCGATTTTGGGGTTGGGAAGGATCAGGTGATGGTTTTGGGTGTGATTTGATTTCGTCTAGAACATCAAAATCCTTCAGGATGCTCCAAAATGACTCATCTATATCTATAATGATAGATCTTGATTAGGAGTATCTTTTTCTAGTACCATGTCAAGTATCTATTTTGAAGACTTGATCGATTTTGGGGGTTGGGAAGGATCAGGTGATGGTTTTGGGTGTGATTTGATTTTCGTCTAGAACATCAAAAATCCTTCAGGATGCTCCAAAATGACTCATCTATATCTATAATGATAGATCTTGATTAGGAGTATCTTTTTCTAGTACATGTCAAGTATCTATTTTGAAGTCTTCGATCGATTTTGGGGGTTGGGAAGGATCAGGTGATGGTTTTGGGTGTGATTTGATTTTCGTCTAGAACATCAAAAATCCTTCAGGATGCTCCAAAATGACTCATCTATATCTATAATGATAGATCTTGATTAGGAGTATCTTTTTCTAGTACATGTCAAGTATCTATTTTGAAGTCTTGATCGATTTTGGGGGTTGGGAAGGAACAGGTGATGGTTTTGGGTGTGATTTGATTTTCGTCTAGAACATCAAAAATCCTTCAGGATGCTCCAAAATGACTCATCTATATCTATAATGATAGATCTTGATTAGGAGTATCTTTTTTCTAGTACATGTCAAGTATCTATTTTGAAGTCTTGATCGATTTTGGGGGTTGGGAAAGGATCAGGTGATGGTTTTGGGTGTGATTTGATTTTCGTCTAGAACATCAAAAATCCTTCAGGATGCTCCAAAATGACTCATCTATATCTATAATGATAGATCTTGATTAGGAGTATCTTTTTCTAGTACATGTCAAGTATCTATTTTGAAGTCTTGATCGATTTTGGGGGTTGGGAAGGATCAGGTGATGGTTTTGGGTGTGATTTGATTTTCGTCTAGAACATCAAAAATCCTTCAGGATGCTCCAAAATGACTCATCTATATCTATAATGATAGATCTTGATTAGGAGTATCTTTTTCTAGTACATGTCAAGTATCTATTTTGAAGTCTTGATCGATTTTGGGGGTTGGGAAGGATCAGGTGATGGTTTTGGGTGTGATTTGATTTTCGTCTAGAACATCAAAAATCCTTCAGGATGCTCCAAAATGACTCATCTATATCTATAATGATAGATCTTGATTAGGAGTATCTTTTTCTAGTACATGTCAAGTATCTATTTTGAAGTCTTGATCGATTTTGGGGGTTGGGAAGGATCAGGTGATGGTTTTGGGTGTGATTTGATTTTCGTCTAGAACATCAAAAATCCTTCAGGGATACTCCAAAATGACTCATCTATATCTATAATGATAGATCTTGATTAGGAGTATCTTTTTCTAGTACATGTCAAGTATCTATTTTGAAGTCTTGATCGATTTTGGGGGTTGGGAAGGATCAGGTGATGGTTTTGGGTGTGATTTGATTTCGTCTAGAACATCAAAAATCCTTCAGGATGCTCCAAAATGACTCATCTATATCTGATAATTATAGATCTTGATTAGGAGTATCTTTTTCTAGTACATGTCAAGTATCTATTTTGAAGTCTTGATCGATTTTGGGGGTTGGGAAGGATCAGGTGATGGTTTTGGGTGTGATTTGATTTTCGTCTAGAACATCAAAAATCCTTCAGGATGCTCCAAAATGACTCATCTATATCTATAATGATAGATCTTGATTAGGGAGTATCTTTTTCTAGTACATGTCAAGTATCTATTTTGAAGTCTTGATCGATTTTGGGGGTTGGGAAGGATCAGGTGATGGTTTTGGGTGTGATTTGATTTTCGTCTAGAACATCAAAAATCCTTCAGGATGCTCCAAAATGACTCATCTATATCTATAATGATAGATCTTGATTAGGAGTATCTTTTTCTTAGTACATGTCAAGTATCTATTTTGAAGTCTTGATCGATTTTGGGGGGTTGGGAAGGATCAGGTGATGGTTTTGGGTGTGATTTGATTTTCGTCTAGAACATCAAAAATCCTTCAGGATGCTCCAAAATGACTCATCTATATCTATAATGATAGATCTTGATTAGGAGTATCTTTTTCTAGTACATGTCAAGTATCTATTTTGAAGTCTTGATCGATTTTGGGGGTTGGGAAGGATCAGGTGATGGTTTTGGGTGTGATTTGATTTTCGTCTAGAACATCAAAAATCCTTCAGGATGCTCCAAAATGACTCATCTATATCTATAATGATAGATCTTGATTAGGAGTATCTTTTTCTAGTACATGTCAAGTATCTATTTTGAAGTCTTGATCGATTTTGGGGGTTGGGAAGGATCAGGTGATGGTTTTGGGTGTGATTTGATTTTCGTCTAGAACATCAAAAATCCTTCAGGATGCTCCAAAATGACTCATCTATATCTATAATGATAGATCTTGATTAGGAGTATCTTTTTCTAGTACATGTCAGTATCTATTTTGAAGTCTTGATCGATTTTGGGGGTTGGGAAGGATCAGGTGATGGTTTTGGGTGTGATTTGATTTTCGTCTAGAAACATCAAAAATCCTTCAGGATGCTCCAAAATGACTCATCTATATCTATAATGATAGATCTTGATTAGGAGTATCTTTTTCTAGTACATGTCAAGTATCTATTTTGAAGTCTTGATTCGATTTTGGGGGTTGGGAAGGATCAGGTGATGGTTTTTGGGTGTGATTTGATTTTCGTCTAGAACATCAAAAATCCTTCAGGATGCTCCAAAATGACTCATCTATATCTATAATGATAGATCTTGATTAGGAGTATCTTTTTCTAGTACATGTCAAGTATCTATTTTGAAGTCTTGATCGATTTTGGGGGTTGGGAAGGATCAGGTGATGGTTTTTGGGTTTGATTTGATTTTCGTCTAGAACATCAAAAATCCTTCAGGATGCTCCAAAATGACTCATCTATATCTATAATGATAGATCTTGATTAGGAGGTATCTTTTTCTAGTACATGTCAAGTATCTATTTTGAAGTCTTGATCGATTTTGGGGGTTGGGAAGGATCAGGTGATGGTTTTGGGTGTGATTTGATTTTCGTCTAGAACATCAAAAATCCTTCAGGATGCTCCAAAATGACTCATCTATATCTATAATGATAGATCTTGATTAGGAGTATCTTTTTCTAGTACATGTCAAGTATCTATTTTGAAGTCTTGATCGATTTTGGGGGTTGGGAAGGATCAGGTGATGGTTTTGGGTGTGATTTGATTTTCGTCTAGAACATCAAAAATCCTTCAGGATGCTCCAAAATGACTCATCTATATCTATAATGATAGATCTTGATTAGGAGTATCTTTTTCTAGTACATGTCAAGTATCTATTTTGAAGTCTTGATCGATTTTTGGGGGTTGGGAAGGATCAGGTGATGGTTTTGGGTGTGATTTGATTTTCGTCTAGAACATCAAAAATCCTTCAGGATGCTCCAAAATGACTCATCTATATCTATAATGATAGATCTTGATTAGGAGTATCTTTTTCTAGTACATGTCAAGTATCTATTTTGAAAGTCTTGATCGATTTTGGGGGTTGGGAAGGATCAGGTGATGGTTTTGGGTGTGTTTTGATTTTCGTCTAGAACATCAAAAATCCTTCAGGATGCTCCAAAATGACTCATCTATATCTATAATGATAGATCTTGATTAGGAGTATCTTTTTCTAGTACATGTCAAGTATCTATTTTGAAGTCTTGATCGATTTTGGGGGTTGGGAAGGATCAGGTGATGGTTTTGGGTGTGATTTGATTTTCGTCTAGAACATCAAAAATCCTTCAGGATGCTCCAAAATGACTCATCTATATCTATAATGATAGATCTTGATTAGGAGTATCTTTTTCTAGTACAATGTCAAGTATCTATTTTGAAGTCTTGATCGATTTTGGGGGTTGGGAAGGATCAGGTGATGGTTTTGGGTGTGATTTGATTTTCGTCTAGAACATCAAAAATCCTTCAGGATGCTCCAAAATGACTCATCTATATCTATAATGATAGATCTTGATTAGGAGTATCTTTTTCTAGTACATGTCAAGTATCTATTTTGAAGTCTTGATCGATTTTGGGGGTTGGGAAGGATCAGGTGATGGTTTTGGGTGTGATTTGATTTTCGTCTAGAACATCAAAAATCCTTCAGGATGCTCCAAAATGACTCATCTATATCTATAATGATAGATCTTGATTAGGAGTATCTTTTTCTAGTACATGTCAAGTATCTATTTTGAAGTCTTGATCGATTTTGGAGGTTGGGAAGGATCAGGTGATGGTTTTGGGTGTGATTTGATTTTCGTCTAGAACATCAAAAATCCTTCAGGATGCTCCAAAATGACTCATCTATATCTATAATGATAGATCTTGATTAGGAGTATCTTTTTCTAGTACATGTCAAGTATCTATTTTGAAGTCTTGATCGATTTTGGGGGTTGGGAAGGATCAGGTGATGGTTTTGGGTGTGATTTGATTTTCGTCTAGAACATCAAAAATCCTTCAGGATGCTCCAAAATGACTCATCTATATCTATAATGATAGATCTTGATTAGGAGTATCTTTTTCTAGTACATGTCAAGTATCTATTTTGAAGTCTTGATCGATTTTGGGGGTTGGGAAGGATCAGGTGATGTTTTTGGGTGTGATTTGATTTTCGTCTAGAACATCAAAAATCCTTCAGGATGCTCCAAAATGACTCATCTATATCTATAATGATAGATCTTGATTAGAAGTATCTTTTTCTAGTACATGTCAAGTATCTATTTTGAAGTCTTGAATCGATTTTGGGGGTTGGGAAGGATCAGGTGATGGTTTTGGGTGTGATTTGATTTTCGTCTAGAACATCAAAAATCCTTCAGGATGCTCCAAAATGACTCATCTATATCTATAATGATAGATCTTGATTAGGAGTATCTTTTTCTAGTACATGTCAAGTATCTATTTTGAAGTCTTGATCGATTTTGGGGGTTGGGAAGGATCAGGTGATGGTTTTGGGTGTGATTTGATTTTCGTCTAGAACATCAAAAATCCTTCAGGATGCTCCAAAATGACTCATCTATATCTATAATTATAGATCTTGATTAGGAGTATCTTTTTTCTAGTACATGTCAAGTATCTATTTTGAAGTCTTGATCGATTTTGGGGGTTGGGAAGGATCAGGTGATGGTTTTGGGTGTGATTTGATTTTCGTCTAGAACATCAAAAATCCTTCAGGATGCTCCAAAATGACTCATCTATATCTATAATGATAGATCTTGATTAGGAGTATCTTTTTCTAGTACATGTCAAGTATCTATTTTGAAGTCTTGATCGATTTTGGGGGTTGGGAAGGATCAGGTGATGGTTTTGGGTGTGATTTGATTTTCGTCTAGAACATCAAAAATCCTTCAGGATGCTCCAAAATGACTCATCTATATCTATAATGATAGATCTTGATTAGGAGTATCTTTTTCTAGTACATGTCAAGTATCTATTTTGAAGTCTTGATCGATTTTGGGGGTTGGGAAGGATCAGGTGATGGTTTTGGGTGTGATTTTGATTTTCGTCTAGAACATCAAAAATCCTTCAGGATGCTCCAAAATGACTCATCTATATCTATAATGATAGATCTTGATTAGGAGTATATTTTTCAAGTACATGTCAAGTATCTATTTTGAAGTCTTGATCGATTTTGGGGGTTGGGGAAGGATCAGGTGATGGTTTTGGGTGTGATTTGATTTTCGTCTAGAACATGAAAAATCCTTCAGGATGCTCCAAAATGACTCATCTATATCTATAATGATAGATCTTGATTAGGAGTATCTTTTTCTAGTACATGTCAAGTATCTATTTTGAAGTCTTGATCGATTTTGGGGGTTGGGAAGGATCAGGTGATGGTTTTGGGTGTGATTTGATTTTCGTCTAGAACATCAAAAATCCTTCAGGATGCTCCAAAATGACTCATCTATATCTATAATGATAGATCTTGATTAGGAGTATCTTTTTCTAGTACATGTCAAGTATCTATTTTGAAGTCTTGATCGATTTTGGGGGTTGGGAAGGATCAGGTGATGGTTTTGGGTGTGATTTGATTTTCGTCTAGAACATCAAAAATCCTTCAGGATGCTCCAAAATGACTCATCTATATCTATAATGATAGATCTTGATTAGGAGTATCTTTTTCTTAGTACATGTCAAGTATCTATTTTGAAGTCTTGATCGATTTTGGGGGTTGGGAAGGATCAGGTGATGGTTTTTGGGTGTGATTTGATTTTCGTCTAGAACATCAAAAATCCTTCAGGATGCTCCAAAATGACTCATCTATATCTATAATGATAGATCTTGATTAGGAGTATCTTTTTCTAGTACATGTCAAGTATCTATTTTGAAGTCTTGATCGATTTTGGGGGTTGGGAAGGATCAGGTGATGGTTTTGGGTGTGATTTGATTTTCGTCTAGAACATCAAAAATCCTTCAGGATGCTCCAAAATGACTCATCTATATTTATAATGATAGATCTTGATTAGGAGTATCTTTTTCTAGTACATGTCAAGTATCTATTTGAAGTCTTGATCGATTTTGGGGGTTGGGAAGGATCAGGTGATGGTTTTTGGGTGTGATTTGATTTTCGTCTAGAACATCAAAAATCCTTCAGGATGCTCCAAAATGACTCATCTATATCTATAATGATAGATCTTGATTAGGAGTATCTTTTTCTAGTACATGTCAAGTATCTATTTTGAAGTCTTGATCGATTTTGGGGGTTGGGAAGGATCAGGTGATGGTTTTGGGTGTGATTTGATTTTCGTCTAGAACATCAAAAATCCTTCAGGATGCTCCAAAATGACTCATCTATATCTATAATTATAGATCTTGATTAGGAGTATCTTTTTCTAGTACATGTCAAGTATCTATTTTGAAGTCTTGATCGATTTTGGGGGTTGGGAAGGATCAGGTGATGGTTTTGGGTGTGATTTGATTTTTGTCTAGAACATCAAAAATCCTTCAGGATGCTCTAAAATGACTCATCTATATCTATAATGATAGATCTTGATTAGGAGTATCTTTTTCTAGTACATGTCAAGTATCTATTTTGAAGTCTTGATCGATTTTGGGGGTTGGGAAGGATCAGGTGATGGTTTTGGGTGTGATTTGATTTTCGTCTAGAACATCAAAAATCCTTCAGGATGCTCCAAAATGACTCATCTATATCTATAATGATAGATTTTGATTAGGAGTATCTTTTTCTAGTACATGTCAAGTAATCTATTTTGAAGTCTTGATCGAATTTGGGGGTTGGGAAGGATCAGGTGATGGTTTTGGGTGTGATTTGATTTTCGTCTAGAAACATCAAAAATCCTTCAGGATGCTCCAAAATGACTCATCTATATCTATGATGATAGATCTTGATTAGGAGTATTCTTTTTCTAAGTACATGTCAAGTATCTATTTTGAAGTCTTGATCGATTTTGGGGGTTGGGAAGGATCAGGTGATGGTTTTGGGTGTGATTTGATTTTCGTCTAGAACATCAAAAATCCTTCAGGATGCTCCAAAATGACTCATCTATAATCTATAATGATAGATCTTGATTAGGATATCTTTTTCTAGTACATGTCAAGTATCTATTTTGAAGTCTTGATCGATTTTGGGGTTGGGAGGATCAGGTGATGGTTTTGGGTGTGATTTGATTTTCGTCTAGAACATCAAAAATCCTTCAGGATGCTCCAAAATGACTCATCTATATCTATAATGATAGATCTTGATTAGGAGTATCTTTTTCTAGTACATGTCAAGTATCTATTTTGAAGTCTTGATCGATTTTGGGGGTTGGGAAGGATCAGGTGATGGTTTTGGGTGTGATTTGATTTTCGTCTAGAACATCAAAAATCCTTCAGGATGCTCCAAAATGACTCATCTATATCTATAATGATAGATCTTGATTAGAAGTGATTTGATTTTCGTCTAGAACATCAAAAATCCTTCAGGATACTCCAAAATGACTCATCTATATCTATAATGATAGATCTTGATTAGGAGTATCTTTTTCTAGTACATGTCATAGTATCTATTTTGAAGTCTTGATCGATTTTGGGGGTTGGGAAGGATCAGGTTGATGGTTTTGGGTGTGATTTGATTTTCGTCTAGAACATCAAAAATCCTTCAGGATGCTCCAAAATGACTCATCTATATCTATAATTATAGATCTTGATTAGGAGTATCTTTTTCTAGGACATGTCAAGTATCTATTTTGAAGTCTTGATCGATTTTGGGGGTTGGGAAGGATCAGGTGATGGTTTTGGGTGTGATTTGATTTTCGTCTAGAACATGAAAAATCCTTCAGGATGCTCCAAAATGACTCATCTATATCTATAATGATAGATCTTGATTAGGAGTATCTTTTTTCTAGTACATGTCAAGTATCTATTTTGAAGTCTTGATCGATTTTGGGGGTTGGGAAGGATCAGGTGATGGTTTTGGGTGTGATTTGATTTTCGTCTAGAACATCAAAAATCCTTCAGGATGCTCCAAAATGACTCATCTATATCTATAATGATAGATCTTGATTAGGAGTATCTTTTTCTAGTACATGTCAAGTATCTATTTTGAAGTCTTGATCGATTTTGGGGGTTGGGAAAGGATCAGGTGATGGTTTTGGGTGTGATTTGATTTTCGTCTAGAACATCAAAAAATCCTTCAGGATGCTCCAAAATGAACTTCATCTATATCTATAATGATAGATCTTGATTAGGAGTATCTTTTTCTAGTACATGTCAAGTATCTATTTTGAAGTCTTGATCGATTTTGGGGGTTGGGAAGGATCAGGTGATGGTTTTGGGTGTGATTTGATTTTCGTCTAGAACATCAAAAATCCTTCAGGATGCTCCAAAATGACTCATCTACAATCTATAATGATAGATCTTGATTAGGAGTATCTTTTTCTAGTACATGTCAAGTATCTATTTTGAAGTCTTGATCGATTTTGGGGGTTGGGAAGGATCAGGTGATGGTTTTGGGTGTGATTTGATTTTCGTCTAGAACATCAAAAATCCTTCAGGATGCTCCAAAATGACTCATCTATATTTATAATGATAGATCTTGATTAGGAGTATCTTTTTCTAGTACATGTCAAGTATCTATTTTGAAGTCTTGATCGATTTTGGGGGTTGGGAAGGATCAGGTGATGGTTTTGGGTGTGATTTGATTTTCGTCTAGAACATCAAAAAATCCTTCAGGATGCTCCAAAATGACTCATCTATATCTATAATGATAGATCTTGATTAGGAGTATATTTTTCTAGTACATGTCAAGTATCTATTTTGAAGTCTTGATCGATTTTCGGGGTTGGGAAGGATCAGGTGATGGTTTTGGGTGTGATTTGATTTTCGTCTAGAACATCAAAAATCCTTCAGGATGCTCCAAAATGACTCATCTATATCTATAATGATAGATCTTGATTAGGGAGTATCTTTTTCTAGTACATGTCAAGTATCTATTTTGAGTCTTGATCGATTTTGGGGGTTGGGAAGGATCAGGTGATGGTTTTGGGTGTGATTTGATTTTCGTTCTAGAACATCAAAAATCCTTCAGGATGCTCAAAATGACTCATCTATATCTATAATGATAGATCTTGATTAGGAGTATCTTTTTCTAGTACATGTCAGTATCTATTTTGAAGTCTTGATCGATTTTGGGGGTTGGGAAGGATCAGGTGATGTTTTGGGTGTGATTTGATTTTCGTCTAGAACATCAAAAATCCTTCAGGATGCTCCAAATGACTCATCTATATCTATAATGATAGATCTTGATTAGGAGTATCTTTTTCTAGTACATGTCAAGTATCTATTTTGAAGTCTTGATCGATTTTGGGGGTTGGGAAGGATAGGTGATGGTTTTTGGGTGTGATTTGATTTTCGTCTAGAACATCAAAAATCCTTCAGGATGCTCCAAAATGACTCATCTAATCTATAATGATAGATCTTGATTAGGAGTATCTTTTATCTAGTACATGTCAAGTATCTATTTTGAAGTCTAGATCGATTTTGGGGGTTGGGAAGGATCAGGTGATGGTTTTGGGTGTGATTTGATTTCGTCTAGAACATCAAAAATCCTTCAGGATGCTCAAAATGACTCATCTATATCTATAATGATAGATCTTGATTAGGAGTATCTTTTTCTAGTACATGTCAAGTATCTATTTTGAAGTCTTGATCGATTTTGGGGGTTGGGAAGGATCAGGTGATGGTTTTGGGTGTGATTTGATTTTCGTCTAGAACATCAAAAAATCCTTCAGGATGGATGCTCCAAAATGACTCATCTATATCTATAATTATAGATCTTGATTAGGAGTATCTTTTTCTAGTACATGTCAAGTATCTATTTTGAAGTCTTGATCGATTTTGGGGGTTGGGAAGGATCAGGTGATGGTTTTGGGTGTGATTTGATTTTCGTCTAGAACATCAAAAATCCTTCAGGATGCTCCAAAATGACTCATCTATATCTATAATGATAGATCTTGATTAGGAGTATCTTTTTCTAGTACATGTCAAGTATCTATTTTGAAGTCTTGATCGATTTTGGGGGTTGGGAAGGATCAGGTGATGGTTTTGGGTGTGATTTGATTTTCGTCTAGAACATCAAAAATCCTTCAGGATGCTCCAAAATGACTCATCTATATCTATAATGATAGATCTTGATTAGGAGTATCTTTTTCTAGTACATGTCAAGTATCTATTTTGAAGTCTTGATCGATTTTGGCGGTTGGGAAGGATCAGGTGATGGTTTTGGGTGTGATTTGATTTTCGTCTAGAACATCAAAAATCCTTCAGGATGCTCCAAAATGACTCATCTATATCTATAATGATAGATCTTGATTAGGAGTATCTTTTTCTAGTACATGTCAAGTATCTATTTTGAAGTCTTGATCGATTTTGGGGGTTGGGAAGGATCAGGTGATGGTTTTGGGTGTGATTTGATTTTCGTCTAGAACATCAAAAATCCTTCAGGATGCTCCAAAATGACTCATCTATATCTATAATGATAAATCTTGATTAGGAGTATCTTTTTCTAGTACATGTCAAGTATCTATTTTGAAGTCTTGATCGATTTTGGGGGTTGGGAAGGATCAGGTGATGGTTTTGGGTGTGATTTGATTTTCGTCTAGAACATCAAAAATCCTTCAGGATGCTCCAAAATGACTCATCTATATCTATAATGATAGATCTTGATTAGGAGTATCTTTTTCTAGTACATGTCAAGTATCTATTTTGAAGTCTTGATCGATTTTGGGGGTTGGGAAGGATCAGGTGATGGTTTTGGGTGTGATTTGATTTTCGTCTAGAACATCAAAAATCCTTCAGGATGCTCCAAAATGACTCATCTATATCTATAATGATAGATCTTGATTAGGAGTATCTTTTTCTAGTACATGTCAAGTATCTATTTTGAAGTCTTGATCGATTTTGGGGGTTGGGAAGGATCAGGTGATGGTTTTGGGTGTGATTTGATTTTCGTCTAGAACATCAAAAATCCTTCAGGATGCTCCAAAATGACTCATCTATATCTATAATGATAGATCTTGATTAGGAGTATCTTTTTCTAGTACATGTCAAGTATCTATTTTGAAGTCTTGATCGATTTTGGGGGTTGGGAAGGATCAGGTGATGGTTTTGGGTGTGATTTGATTTTCGTCTAGAACATCAAAAATCCTTCAGGATGCTCCAAAATGACTCATCTATATCTATAATGATAGATCTTGATTAGGAGTATCTTTTTCTAGTACATGTCAAGTATCTATTTTGAAGTCTTGATCGATTTTGGGGGTTGGGAAGGATCAGGTGATGGTTTTGGGTGTGATTTGATTTTCGTCTAGAACATCAAAAATCCTTCAGGATGCTCCAAAATGACTCATCTATATCTATAATGATAGATCTTGATTAGGAGTATCTTTTTCTAGTACATGTCAAGTATCTATTTTGAAGTCTTGATCGATTTTGGGGGTTGGGAAGGATCAGGTGATGGTTTTGGGTGTGATTTGATTTTCGTCTAGAACATCAAAAATCCTTCAGGATGCTCCAAAATGACTCATCTATATCTATAATTATAGATCTTGATTAGGAGTATCTTTTTCTAGTACATGTCAAGTATCTATTTTGAAGTCTTGATCGATTTTGGGGGTTGGGAAGGATCAGGTGATGGTTTTGGGTGTGATTTGATTTTCGTCTAGAACATCAAAAATCCTTCAGGATGCTCCAAAATGACTCATCTATATCTATAATGATAGATCTTGATTAGGAGTATCTTTTTCTAGTACATGTCAAGTATCTGTTTTGAAGTCTTGATCGATTTTGGGGGTTGGGAAGGATCAGGTGATGGTTTTGGGTGTGATTTGATTTTCGTCTAGAACATCAAAAATCCTTCAGGATGCTCCAAAATGACTCATCTATATCTATAATGATAGATCTTGATTAGGAGTATCTTTTTCTAGTACATGTCAAGTATCTATTTTGAAGTCTTGATCGATTTTGGGGGTTGGGAAGGATCAGGTGATGGTTTTGGGTGTGATTTGATTTTCGTCTAGAACATCAAAAATCCTTCAGGATGCTCCAAAATGACTCATCTATATCTATAATGATAGATCTTGATTAGGAGTATCTTTTTCTAGTACATGTCAAGTATCTATTTTGAAGTCTTGATCGATTTTGGGGGTTGGGAAGGATCAGGTGATGGTTTTGGGTGTGATTTGATTTTCGTCTAGAACATCAAAAATCCTTCAGGATGCTCCAAAATGACTCATCTATATCTATAATGATAGATCTTGATTAGGAGTATCTTTTTCTAGTACATGTCAAGTATCTATTTTGAAGTCTTGATCGATTTTGGGGGTTGGGAAGGATCAGGTGATGGTTTTGGGTGTGATTTGATTTTCGTCTAGAACATCAAAAATCCTTCAGGATGCTCCAAAATGACTCATCTATATCTATAATTATAGATCTTGATTAGGAGTATCTTTTTCTAGTACATGTCAAGTATCTATTTTGAAGTCTTGATCGATTTTCGGGGTTGGGAAGGATCAGGTGATGGTTTTGGGTGTGATTTGATTTTCGTCTAGAACATCAAAAATCCTTCAGGATGCTCCAAAATGACTCATCTATATCTATAATGATAGATCTTGATTAGGAGTATCTTTTTCTAGTACATGTCAAGTATCTATTTTGAAGTCTTGATCGATTTTGGGGGTTGGGAAGGATCAGGTGATGGTTTTGGGTGTGATTTGATTTTCGTCTAGAACATCAAAAATCCTTCAGGATGCTCCAAAATGTCTCATCTATATCTATAATGATAGATCTTGATTAGGAGTATCTTTTTCTAGTACATGTCAAGTATCTTTTTTGAAGTCTTGATCGATTTTGGGGGTTGGGAAGGATCAGGTGATGGTTTTGGGTGTGATTTGATTTTCGTCTAGAACATCAAAAATCCTTCAGGATGCTCCAAAATGACTCATCTATATCTATAATGATAGATCTTGATTAGGAGTATCTTTTTCTAGTACATGTCAAGTATCCATTTTGAAGTCTTGATCGATTTTGGGGGTTGGGAAGGATCAGGTGATGGTTTTGGGTGTGATTTGATTTTCGTCTAGAACATCAAAAATCCTTCAGGATGCTCCAAAATGACTCATCTATATCTATAATGATAGATCTTGATTAGGAGTATCTTTTTCTAGTACATGTCAAGTATCTATTTTGAAGTCTTGATCGATTTTGGGGGTTGGGAAGGATCAGGTGATGGTTTTGGGTGTGATTTGATTTTCGTCTAGAACATCAAAAATCCTTCAGGATGCTCCAAAATGACTCATCTATATCTATAATGATAGATCTTGATTAGGAGTATCTTTTTCTAGTACATGTCAAGTATCTATTTTGAAGTCTTGATCGATTTTGGGGGTTGGGAAAGATCAGGTGATGGTTTTGGGTGTGATTTGATTTTCGTCTAGAACATCAAAAATCCTTCAGGATGCTCCAAAATGACTCATCTATATCTATAATGATAGATCTTGATTAGGAGTATCTTTTTCTAGTACATGTCAAGTATCTATTTTGAAGTCTTGATCGATTTTGGGGGTTGGGAAGGATCAGGTGATGGTTTTGGGTGTGATTTGATTTTCGTCTAGAACATCAAAAATCCTTCAGGATGCTCCAAAATGACTCATCTATATCTATAATGATAGATCTTGATTAGGAGTATCTTTTTCTAGTACATGTCAAGTATCTATTTTGAAGTCTTGATCGATTTTGGGGGTTGGGAAGGATCAGGTGATGGTTTTGGGTGTGATTTGATTTTCGTCTAGAACATCAAAAATCCTTCAGGATGCTCCAAAATGACTCATCTATATCTATAATGATAGATCTTGATTAGGAGTATCTTTTTCTAGTACATGTCAAGTATCTATTTTGAAGTCTTGATCGATTTTGGGGGTTGATTAAGAGTATCTTTTTCTAGTACATGTCAAGTATCTATTTTGAAGTCTTGATCGATTTTGGGGGTTGGGAAGGATCAGGTGATGGTTTTGGGTGTGATTTGATTTTCGTCTAGAACATCAAAAATCCTTCAGGATGCTCCAAAATGACTCATCTATATCTATAATTATAGATCTTGATTAGGAGTATCTTTTTCTAGTACATGTCAAGTATCTATTTTGAAGTCTTGATCGATTTTGGGGGTTGGGAAGGATCAGGTGATGGTTTTGGGTGTGATTTGATTTTCGTCTAGAACATCAAAAATCCTTCAGGATGCTCCAAAATGACTCATCTATATCTATAATGATAGATCTTGATTAGGAGTATCTTTTTCTAGTACATGTCAAGTATCTATTTTGAAGTCTTGATCGATTTTGGGGGTTGGGAAGGATCAGGTGATGGTTTTGGGTGTGATTTGATTTTCGTCTAGAACATCAAAAATCCTTCAGGATGCTCCAAAATGACTCATCTATATCTATAATTATAGATCTTGATTAGGAGTATCTTTTTCTAGTACATGTCAAGTATCTATTTTGAAGTCTTGATCGATTTTGGGGGTTGGGAAGGATCAGGTGATGGTTTTGGGTGTGATTTGATTTTCGTCTAGAACATCAAAAATCCTTCAGGATGCTCCAAAATGACTCATCTATATCTATAATGATAGATCTTGATTAGGAGTATCTTTTTCTAGTACATGTCAAGTATCTATTTTGAAGTCTTGATCGATTTTGGGGGTTGGGAAGGATCAGGTGATGGTTTTGGGTGTGATTTGATTTTCGTCTAGAACATCAAAAATCCTTCAGGATGCTCCAAAATGACTCATCTATATCTATAATGATAGATCTTGATTAGGAGTATCTTTTTCTAGTACATGTCAAGTATCTATTTTGAAGTCTTGATCGATTTCGGGGGTTGGGAAGGATCAGGTGATGGTTTTGGGTGTGATTTGATTTTCGTCTAGAACATCAAAAATCCTTCAGGATGCTCCAAAATGACTCATCTATATCTATAATGATAGATCTTGATTAGGAGTATCTTTTTCTAGTACATGTCAAGTATCTATTTTGAAGTCTTGATCGATTTTGGGGGTTGGGAAGGATCAGGTGATGGTTTTGGGTGTGATTTGATTTTCGTCTAGAACATCAAAAATCCTTCAGGATGCTCCAAAATGACTCATCTATATCTATAATGATAGATCTTGATTAGGAGTATCTTTTTCTAGTACATGTCAAGTATCTATTTTGAAGTCTTGATCGATTTTGGGGGTTGGGAAGGATCAGGTGATGGTTTTGGGTGTGATTTGATTTTCGTCTAGAACATCAAAAATCCTTCAGGATGCTCCAAAATGACTCATCTATATCTATAATGATAGATCTTGATTAGGAGTATCTTTTTCTAGTACATGTCAAGTATCTATTTTGAAGTCTTGATCGATTTTGGGGGTTGGGAAGGATCAGGTGATGGTTTTGGGTGTGATTTGATTTTCGTCTAGAACATCAAAAATCCTTCAGGATGCTCCAAAATTACTCATCTATATCTATAATGATAGATCTTGATTAGGAGTATCTTTTTCTAGTACATGTCAAGTATCTATTTTGAAGTCTTGATCGATTTTGGGGGTTGGGAAGGATCAGGTGATGGTTTTGGGTGTGATTTGATTTTCGTCTAGAACATCAAAAATCCTTCAGGATGCTCCAAAATGACTCATCTATATCTATAATGATAGATCTTGATTAGGAGTATCTTTTTCTAGTACATGTCAAGTATCTATTTTGAAGTCTTGATCGATTTTGGGGGTTGGGAAAGATCAGGTGATGGTTTTGGGTGTGATTTGATTTTCGTCTAGAACATCAAAAATCCTTCAGGATGCTCCAAAATGACTCATCTATATCTATAATGATAGATCTTGATTAGGAGTATCTTTTTCTAGTACATGTCAAGTATCTATTTTGAAGTCTTGATCGATTTTGGGGGTTGGGAAGGATCAGGTGATGGTTTTGGGTGTGATTTGATTTTCGTCTAGAACATCAAAAATCCTTCAGGATGCTCCAAAATGACTCATCTATATCTATAATGATAGATCTTGATTAGGAGTATCTTTTTCTAGTACATGTCAAGTATCTATTTTGAAGTCTTGATCGATTTTGGGGGTTGGGAAGGATCAGGTGATGGTTTTGGGTGTGATTTGATTTTCGTCTAGAACATCAAAAATCCTTCAGGATGCTCCAAAATGACTCATCTATATCTATAATGATAGATCTTGATTAGGAGTATCTTTTTCTAGTACATGTCAAGTATCTATTTTGAAGTCTTGATCGATTTTGGGGGTTGATTAAGAGTATCTTTTTCTAGTACATGTCAAGTATCTATTTTGAAGTCTTGATCGATTTTGGGGGTTGGGAAGGATCAGGTGATGGTTTTGGGTGTGATTTGATTTTCGTCTAGAACATCAAAAATCCTTCAGGATGCTCCAAAATGACTCATCTATATCTATAATTATAGATCTTGATTAGGAGTATCTTTTTCTAGTACATGTCAAGTATCTATTTTGAAGTCTTGATCGATTTTGGGGGTTGGGAAGGATCAGGTGATGGTTTTGGGTGTGATTTGATTTTCGTCTAGAACATCAAAAATCCTTCAGGATGCTCCAAAATGACTCATCTATATCTATAATGATAGATCTTGATTAGGAGTATCTTTTTCTAGTACATGTCAAGTATCTATTTTGAAGTCTTGATCGATTTTGGGGGTTGGGAAGGATCAGGTGATGGTTTTGGGTGTGATTTGATTTTCGTCTAGAACATCAAAAATCCTTCAGGATGCTCCAAAATGACTCATCTATATCTATAATTATAGATCTTGATTAGGAGTATCTTTTTCTAGTACATGTCAAGTATCTATTTTGAAGTCTTGATCGATTTTGGGGGTTGGGAAGGATCAGGTGATGGTTTTGGGTGTGATTTGATTTTCGTCTAGAACATCAAAAATCCTTCAGGATGCTCCAAAATGACTCATCTATATCTATAATGATAGATCTTGATTAGGAGTATCTTTTTCTAGTACATGTCAAGTATCTATTTTGAAGTCTTGATCGATTTTGGGGGTTGGGAAGGATCAGGTGATGGTTTTGGGTGTGATTTGATTTTCGTCTAGAACATCAAAAATCCTTCAGGATGCTCCAAAATGACTCATCTATATCTATAATGATAGATCTTGATTAGGAGTATCTTTTTCTAGTACATGTCAAGTATCTATTTTGAAGTCTTGATCGATTTCGGGGGTTGGGAAGGATCAGGTGATGGTTTTGGGTGTGATTTGATTTTCGTCTAGAACATCAAAAATCCTTCAGGATGCTCCAAAATGACTCATCTATATCTATAATGATAGATCTTGATTAGGAGTATCTTTTTCTAGTACATGTCAAGTATCTATTTTGAAGTCTTGATCGATTTTGGGGGTTGGGAAGGATCAGGTGATGGTTTTGGGTGTGATTTGATTTTCGTCTAGAACATCAAAAATCCTTCAGGATGCTCCAAAATGACTCATCTATATCTATAATGATAGATCTTGATTAGGAGTATCTTTTTCTAGTACATGTCAAGTATCTATTTTGAAGTCTTGATCGATTTTGGGGGTTGGGAAGGATCAGGTGATGGTTTTGGGTGTGATTTGATTTTCGTCTAGAACATCAAAAATCCTTCAGGATGCTCCAAAATGACTCATCTATATCTATAATGATAGATCTTGATTAGGAGTATCTTTTTCTAGTACATGTCAAGTATCTATTTTGAAGTCTTGATCGATTTTGGGGGTTGGGAAGGATCAGGTGATGGTTTTGGGTGTGATTTGATTTTCGTCTAGAACATCAAAAATCCTTCAGGATGCTCCAAAATTACTCATCTATATCTATAATGATAGATCTTGATTAGGAGTATCTTTTTCTAGTACATGTCAAGTATCTATTTTGAAGTCTTGATCGATTTTGGGGGTTGGGAAGGATCAGGTGATGGTTTTGGGTGTGATTTGATTTTCGTCTAGAACATCAAAAATCCTTCAGGATGCTCCAAAATGACTCATCTATATCTATAATGATAGATCTTGATTAGGAGTATCTTTTTCTAGTACATGTCAAGTATCTATTTTGAAGTCTTGATCGATTTTGGGGGTTGGGAAGGATCAGGTGATGGTTTTGGGTGTGATTTGATTTTCGTCTAGAACATCAAAAATCCTTCAGGATGCTCCAAAATGACTCATCTATATCTATAATGATAGATCTTGATTAGGAGTATCTTTTTCTAGTATATGTCAAGTATCTATTTTGAAGTCTTGATCGATTTTGGGGGTTGGGAAGGATCAGGTGATGGTTTTGGGTGTGATTTGATTTTCGTCTAGAACATCAAAAATCCTTCAGGATGCTCCAAAATGACTCATCTATATCTATAATGATAGATCTTGATTAGGAGTATCTTTTTCTAGTACATGTCAAGTATCTATTTTGAAGTCTTGATCGATTTTGGGGGTTGGGAAGGATCAGGTGATGGTTTTGGGTGTGATTTGATTTTCGTCTAGAACATCAAAAATCCTTCAGGATGCTCCAAAATGACTCATCTATATCTATAATGATAGATCTTGATTAGGAGTATCTTTTTCTAGTACATTTCAAGTATCTATTTTGAAGTCTTGATCGATTTTGGGGGTTGGGAAGGATCAGGTGATGGTTTTGGGTGTGATTTGATTTTCGTCTAGAACATCAAAAATCCTTCAGGATGCTCCAAAATGACTCATCTATATCTATAATTAAAGATCTTGATTAGGAGTATCTTTTTCTAGTACATGTCAAGTATCTATTTTGAAGTCTTGATCGATTTTGGGGGTTGGGAAGGATCAGGTGATGGTTTTGGGTGTGATTTGATTTTCGTCTAGAACATCAAAAATCCTTCAGGATGCTCCAAAATGACTCATCTATATCTATAATGATAGATCTTGATTAGGAGTATCTTTTTCTAGTACATGTCAAGTATCTATTTTGAAGTCTTGATCGATTTTGGGGGTTGGGAAGGATCAGGTGATGGTTTTGGGTGTGATTTGATTTTCGTCTAGAACATCAAAAATCCTTCAGGATGCTCCAAAATGACTCATCTATATCTATAATGATAGATCTTGATTAGGAGTATCTTTTTCTAGTACATGTCAAGTATCTATTTTGAAGTCTTGATCGATTTTGGGGGTTGGGAAGGATCAGGTGATGGTTTTGGGTGTGATTTGATTTTCGTCTAGAACATCAAAAATCCTTCAGGATGCTCCAAAATGACTCATCTATATCTATAATGATAGATCTTGATTAGGAGTATCTTTTTCTAGTACATGTCAAGTACCTATTTTGAAGTCTTGATCGATTTTGGGGGTTGGGAAGGATCAGGTGATGGTTTTGGGTGTGATTTGATTTTCGTCTAGAACATCAAAAATCCTTCAGGATGCTCCAAAATGACTCATCTATATCTATAATGATAGATCTTGATTAGGAGTATCTTTTTCTAGTACATGTCAAGTATCTATTTTGAAGTCTTGATCGATTTTGGGGGTTGGGAAGGATCAGGTGATGGTTTTGGGTGTGATTTGATTTTCGTCTAGAACATCAAAAATCCTTCAGGATGCTCCAAAATGACTCATCTATATCTATAATGATAGATCTTGATTAGGAGTATCTTTTTCTAGTACATGTCAAGTATCTATTTTGAAGTCTTGATCGATTTTGGGGGTTGGGAAGGATCAGGTGATGGTTTTGGGTGTGATTTGATTTTCGTCTAGAACATCAAAAATCCTTCAGGATGCTCCAAAATGACTCATCTATATCTATAATGATAGATCTTGATTAGGAGTATCTTTTTCTAGTACATGTCAAGTATCTATTTTGAAGTCTTGATCGATTTTGGGGGTTGGGAAGGATCAGGTGATGGTTTTGGGTGTGATTTGATTTTCGTCTAGAACATCAAAAATCCTTCAGGATGCTCCAAAATGACTCATCTATATCTATAATGATAGATCTTGATTAGGAGTATCTTTTTCTAGTACATGTCAAGTATCTATTTTGAAGTCTTGATCGATTTTGGGGGTTGGGAAGGATCAGGTGATGGTTTTGGGTGTGATTTGATTTTCGTCTAGAACATCAAAAATCCTTCAGGATGCTCCAAAATGACTCATCTATATCTATAATTATAGATCTTGATTAGGAGTATCTTTTTCTAGTACATGTCAAGTATTTATTTTGAAGTCTTGATCGATTTTGGGGGTTGGGAAGGATCAGGTGATGGTTTTGGGTGTGATTTGATTTTCGTCTAGAACATCAAAAATCCTTCAGGATGCTCCAAAATGACTCATCTATATCTATAATGATAGATCTTGATTAGGAGTATCTTTTTCTAGTACATGTCAAGTATCTATTTTGAAGTCTTGATCGATTTTGGGGGTTGGGAAGGATCAGGTGATGGTTTTGGGTGTGATTTGATTTTCGTCTAGAACATCAAAAATCCTTCAGGATGCTCCAAAATGACTCATCTATATCTATAATGATAGATCTTGATTAGGAGTATCTTTTTCTAGTACATGTCAAGTATCTATTTTGAAGTCTTGATCGATTTTGGGGGTTGGGAAGGATCAGGTGATGGTTTTGGGTGTGATTTGATTTTCGTCTAGAACATCAAAAATCCTTCAGGACGCTCCAAAATGACTCATCTATATCTATAATGATAGATCTTGATTAGGAGTATCTTTTTCTAGTACATGTCAAGTATCTGTTTTGAAGTCTTGATCGATTTTAAGGGTTGGGAAGGATCAGGTGATGGTTTTGGGTGTGATTTGATTTTCGTCTAGAACATCAAAAATCCTTCAGGATGCTCCAAAATGACTCATCTATATCTATAATGATAGATCTTGATTAGGAGTATCTTTTTCTAGTACATGTCAAGTATCTATTTTGAAGTCTTGATCGATTTTGGGGGTTGGGAAGGATCAGGTGATGGTTTTGGGTGTGATTTGATTTTCGTCTAGAACATCAAAAATCCTTCAGGATGCTCCAAAATGACTCATCTATATCTATAATGATAGATCTTGATTAGGAGTATCTTTTTCTACTACATGTCAAGTATCTATTTTGAAGTCTTGATCGATTTTGGGGGTTGGGAAGGATCAGGTGATGGTTTTGGGTGTGATTTGATTTTCGTCTAGAACATCAAAAATCCTTCAGGATGCTCCAAAATGACTCATCTATATCTATAATGATAGATCTTGATTAGGAGTATCTTTTTCTAGTACATGTCAAGTATCTATTTTGAAGTCTTGATCGATTTTGGGGGTTGGGAAGGATCAGGTGATGGTTTTGGGTGTGATTTGATTTTCGTCTAGAACATCAAAAATCCTTCAGGATGCTCCAAAATGACTCATCTATATCTATAATGATAGATCTTGATTAGGAGTATCTTTTTCTAGTACATGTCAAGTATCTATTTTGAAGTCTTGATCGATTTTGGGGGTTGGGAAGGATCAGGTGATGGTTTTGGGTGTGATTTGATTTTCGTCTAGAACATCAAAAATCCTTCAGGATGCTCCAAAATGACTCATCTATATCTATAATGATAGATCTTGATTAGGAGTATCTTTTTCTAGTACATGTCAAGTATCTATTTTGAAGTCTTGATAGATTTTGGGGGTTGGGAAGGATCAGGTGATGGTTTTGGGTGTGATTTGATTTTCGTCTAGAACATCAAAAATCCTTCAGGATGCTCCAAAATGACTCATCTATATCTATAATGATAGATCTTGATTAGGAGTATCTTTTTCTAGTACATGTCAAGTATCTATTTTGAAGTCTTGATCGATTTTAGGGGTTGGGAAGGATCAGGTGATGGTTTTGGGTGTGATTTGATTTTCGTCTAGAACATCAAAAATCCTTCAGGATGCTCCAAAATGACTCATCTATATCTATAATTATAGATCTTGATTAGGAGTATCTTTTTCTAGTACATGTCAAGTATCTATTTGAAGTCTTGATCGATTTTGGGGGTTGGGAAGGATCAGGTGATGGTTTTGGGTGTGATTTGATTTTCGTCTAGAACATCAAAAATCCTTCAGGATGCTCCAAAATGACTCATCTATATCTATAATGATAGATCTTGATTAGAAGTATCTTTTTCTAGTACATGTCAAGTATCTATTTTGAAGTCTTGATCGATTTTGGGGGTTGGGAAGGATCAGGTGATGGTTTTGGGTGTGATTTGATTTTCGTCTAGAACATCAAAAATCCTTCAGGATGCTCCAAAATGACTCATCTATATCTATAATGATAGATCTTGATTAGGAGTATCATTTTCTAGTACATGTCAAGTATCTATTTTGAAGTCTTGATCGATTTTGGGGGTTGGGAAGGATCAGGTGATGGTTTTGGGTGTGATTTGATTTTCGTCTAGAACATCAAAAATCCTTCAGGATGCTCCAAAATGACTCATCTATATCTATAATGATAGATCTTGATTAGGAGTATCTTTTTCTAGTACATGTCAAGTATCTATTTTGAAGTCTTGATCGATTTTGGGGGTTGGGAAGGATCAGGTGATGGTTTTGGGTGTGATTTGATTTTCGTCTAGAACATCAAAAATCCTTCAGGATGCTCCAAAATGACTCATCTATATCTATAATGATAGATCTTGATTAGGAGTATCTTTTTCTAGTACATGTCAAGTATCTATTTTGAAGTCTTGATCGATTTTGGGGGTTGGGAAGGATCAGGTGATGGTTTTGGGTGTGATTTGATTTTCGTCTAGAACATCAAAAATCCTTCAGGATGCTCCAAAATGACTCATCTATATCTATAATGATAGATCTTGATTAGGAGTATCTTTTTCTAGTACATGTCAAGTATCTATTTTGAAGTCTTGATCGATTTTGGGGGTTGGGAAGGATCAGGTGATGGTTTTGGGTGTGATTTGATTTTCGTCTAGAACATCAAAAATCCTTCAGGATGCTCCAAAATGACTCATCTATATCTATAATGATAGATCTTGATTAGGTGTATCTTTTTCTAGTTCATGTCAAGTATCTATTTTGAAGTCTTGATCGATTTTGGGAGTTGGGAAGGATCAGGTGATGGTTTTGGGTGTGATTTGATTTTCGTCTAGAACATCAAAAATCCTTCAGGATGCTCCAAAATGACTCATTTATATCTATAATGATAGATCTTGATTAGGAGTATCTTTTTCTAGTACATGTCAAGTATCTGTTTTGAAGTCTTGATCGATTTTGGGGGTTGGGAAGGATCAGGTGATGGTTTTGGGTGTGATTTGATTTTCGTCTAGAACATCAAAAATCCTTCAGGATGCTCCAAAATGACTCATCTATATCTATAATGATAGATCTTGATTAGGAGTATCTTTTTCTAGTACATGTCAAGTATCTATTTTGAAGTCTTGATCGATTTTGGGGGTTGGGAAGGATCAGGTGATGGTTTTGGGTGTGATTTGATTTTCGTCTAGAACATCAAAAATCCTTCAGGATGCTCCAAAATGACTCATCTATATCTATAATGATAGATCTTGATTAGGAGTATCTTTTTCTAGTACATGTCAAGTATCTATTTTGAAGTCTTGATCGATTTTGGGGGTTGGGAAGGATCAGTTGATGGTTTTGGGTGTGATTTGATTTTCGTCTAGAACATCAAAAATCCTTCAGGATGCTCCAAAATGACTCATCTATATCTATAATGATAGATCTTGATTAGGAGTATCTTTTTCTTCTACATGTCAAGTATCTATTTTGAAGTCTTGATCGATTTTGGGGGTTGGGAAGGATCAGGTGATGGTTTTGGGTGTGATTTGATTTTCGTCTAGAACATCAAAAATCCTTCAGGATGCTCCAAAATGACTCATCTATATCTATAATGATAGATCTTGATTAGGAGTATCTTTTTCTAGTACATGTCAAGTATCTATTTTGAAGTCTTGATCGATTTTGGGGGTTGGGAAGGATCAGGTGATGGTTTTGGGTGTGATTTGATTTTCGTCTAGAACATCAAAAATCCTTCAGGATGCTCCAAAATGACTCATCTATATCTATAATGATAGATCTTGATTAGGAGTATCTTTTTCTAGTACATGTCAAGTATCTATTTTGAAGTCTTGATCGATTTTGGGGGTTGGGAAGGATCAGGTGATGGTTTTGGGTGTGATTTGATTTTCGTCTAGAACATCAAAAATCCTTCAGGATGCTCCAAAATGACTCATCTATATCTATAATTATAGATCTTGATTAGGAGTATCTTTTTCTAGTACATGTCAAGTATCTATTTTGAAGTCTTGATCGATTTTGGGGGTTGGGAAGGATCAGGTGATGGTTTTGGGTGTGATTTGATTTTCGTCTAGAACATCAAAAATCCTTCAGGATGCTCCAAAATGACTCATCTATATCTATAATGATAGATCTTGATTAGGAGTATCTTTTTCTAGTACATGTCAAGTATCTATTTTGAAGTCTTGATCGATTTTGGGGGTTGGGAAGGATCAGGTGATGGTTTTGGGTGTGATTTGATTTTCGTCTAGAACATCAAAAATCCTTCAGGATGCTCCAAAATGACTCATCTATATCTATAATTATAGATCTTGATTAAGAGTATCTTTTTCTAGTACATGTCAAGTATCTATTTTGAAGTCTTGATCGATTTTGGGGGTTGGGAAGGATCAGGTGATGGTTTTGGGTGTGATTTGATTTTCGTCTAGAACATCAAAAATCCTTCAGGATGCTCCAAAATGACTCATCTATATCTATAATGATAGATCTTGATTAGGAGTATCTTTTTCTAGTACATGTCAAGTATCTATTTTGAAGTCTTGATCGATTTTGGGGGTTGGGAAGGATCAGGTGATGGTTTTGGGTGTGATTTGATTTTCGTCTAGAACATCAAAAATCCTTCAGGATGCTCCAAAATGACTCATCTATATCTATAATGATAGATCTTGATTAGGAGTATCTTTTTCTAGTACATGTCAAGTATCTATTTTGAAGTCTTGATCGATTTTGGGGGTTGGGAAGGATCAGGTGATGGTTTTGGGTGTGATTTGATTTTCGTCTAGAACATCAAAAATCCTTCAGGATGCTCCAAAATGACTCATCTATATCTATAATGATAGATCTTGATTAGGAGTATCTTTTTCTAGTACATGTCAAGTATTTATTTTGAAGTCTTGATCGATTTTGGGGGTTGGGAAGGATCAGGTGATGGTTTTGGGTGTGATTTGATTTTCGTCTAGAACATCAAAAATCCTTCAGGATGCTCCAAAATGACTCATCTATATCTATAATGATAGATCTTGATTAGGAGTATCTTTTTCTAGTACATGTCAAGTATCTATTTTGAAGTCTTGATCGATTTTGGGGGTTGGGAAGGATCAGGTGATGGTTTTGGGTGTGATTTGATTTTCGTCTAGAACATCAAAAATCCTTCAGGATGCTCCAAAATGACTCATCTATATCTATAATGATAGATCTTGATTAGGAGTATCTTTTTCTAGTACATGTCAAGTATCTATTTTGAAGTCTTGATCGATTTTGGGGGTTGGGAAGGATCAGGTGATGGTTTTGGGTGTGATTTGATTTTCGTCTAGAACATCAAAAATCCTTCAGGATGCTCCAAAATGACTCATCTATATCTATAATGATAGATCTTGATTAGGAGTATCTTTTTCTAGTACATGTCAAGTATCTATTTTGAAGTCTTGATCGATTTTGGGGGTTGGGAAGGATCAGGTGATGGTTTTGGGTGTGATTTGATTTTCGTCTAGAACATCAAAAATCCTTCAGGATGCTCCAAAATGACTCATCTATATCTATAATGATAGATCTTGATTAGGAGTATCTTTTTCTAGTACATGTCAAGTATCTATTTTGAAGTCTTGATCGATTTTGGGGGTTGGGAAGGATCAGGTGATGGTTTTGGGTGTGATTTGATTTTCATCTAGAACATCAAAAATCCTTCAGGATGCTCCAAAATGACTCATCTATATCTATAATGATAGATCTTGATTAGAAGTATCTTTTTCTAGTACATGTCAAGTATCTATTTTGAAGTCTTGATCGATTTTGGGGGTTGGGAAGGATCAGGTGATGGTTTTGGGTGTGATTTGATTTTCGTCTAGAACATCAAAAATCCTTCAGGATGCTCCAAAATGACTCATCTATATCTATAATGATAGATCTTGATTAGGAGTATCTTTTTCTAGTACATGTCAAGTATCTATTTTGAAGTCTTGATCGATTTTGGGGGTTGGGAAGGATCAGGTGATGGTTTTGGGTGTGATTTGATTTTCGTCTAGAACATCAAAAATCCTTCAGGATGCTCCAAAATGACTCATCTATATCTATAATGATAGATCTTGATTAGGAGTATCTTTTTCTAGTACATGTCAAGTATCTATTTTGAAGTCTTGATCGATTTTGGGGGTTGGGAAGGATCAGGTGATGGTTTTGGGTGTGATTTGATTTTCGTCTAGAACATCAAAAATCCTTCAGGATGCTCCAAAATGACTCATCTATATCTATAATGATAGATCTTGATTAGGAGTATCTTTTTCTAGTACATGTCAAGTATCTATTTTGAAGTCTTGATCGATTTTGGGGGTTGGGAAAGATCAGGTGATGGTTTTGGGTGTGATTTGATTTTCGTCTAGAACATCAAAAATCCTTCAGGATGCTCCAAAATGACTCATCTATATCTATAATGATAGATCTTGATTAGGAGTATCTTTTTCTAGTACATGTCAAGTATCTATTTTGAAGTCTTGATCGATTTTGGGGGTTGGGAAGGATCAGGTGATGGTTTTGGGTGTGATTTGATTTTCGTCTAGAACATCAAAAATCCTTCAGGATGCTCCAAAATGACTCATCTATATCTATAATGATAGATCTTGATTAGGTGTATCTTTTTCTAGTTCATGTCAAGTATCTATTTTGAAGTCTTGATCGATTTTGGGAGTTGGGAAGGATCAGGTGATGGTTTTGGGTGTGATTTGATTTTCGTCTAGAACATCAAAAATCCTTCAGGATGCTCCAAAATGACTCATCTATATCTATAATGATAGATCTTGATTAGGAGTATCTTTTTCTAGTACATGTCAAGTATCTGTTTTGAAGTCTTGATCGATTTTGGGGGTTGGGAAGGATCAGGTGATGGTTTTGGGTGTGATTTGATTTTCGTCTAGAACATCAAAAATCCTTCAGGATGCTCCAAAATGACTCATCTATATCTATAATGATAGATCTTGATTAGGAGTATCTTTTTCTAGTACATGTCAAGTATCTATTTTGAAGTCTTGATCGATTTTGGGGGTTGGGAAGGATCAGGTGATGGTTTTGGGTGTGATTTGATTTTCGTCTAGAACATCAAAAATCCTTCAGGATGCTCCAAAATGACTCATCTATATCTATAATGATAGATCTTGATTAGGAGTATCTTTTTCTAGTACATGTCAAGTATCTATTTTGAAGTCTTGATCGATTTTGGGGGTTGGGAAGGATCAGTTGATGGTTTTGGGTGTGATTTGATTTTCGTCTAGAACATCAAAAATCCTTCAGGATGCTCCAAAATGACTCATCTATATCTATAATGATAGATCTTGATTAGGAGTATCTTTTTCTAGTACATGTCAAGTATCTATTTTGAAGTCTTGATCGATTTTGGGGGTTGGGAAGGATCAGGTGATGGTTTTGGGTGTGATTTGATTTTCGTCTAGAACATCAAAAATCCTTCAGGATGCTCCAAAATGACTCATCTATATCTATAATGATAGATCTTGATTAGGAGTATCTTTTTCTAGTACATGTCAAGTATCTATTTTGAAGTCTTGATCGATTTTGGGGGTTGGGAAGGATCAGGTGATGGTTTTGGGTGTGATTTGATTTTCGTCTAGAACATCAAAAATCCTTCAGGATGCTCCAAAATGACTCATCTATATCTATAATGATAGATCTTGATTAGGAGTATCTTTTTCTAGTACATGTCAAGTATCTATTTTGAAGTCTTGATCGATTTTGGGGGTTGGGAAGGATCAGGTGATGGTTTTGGGTGTGATTTGATTTTCGTCTAGAACATCAAAAATCCTTCAGGATGCTCCAAAATGACTCATCTATATCTATAATTATAGATCTTGATTAGGAGTATCTTTTTCTAGTACATGTCAAGTATCTATTTTGAAGTCTTGATCGATTTTGGGGGTTGGGAAGGATCAGGTGATGGTTTTGGGTGTGATTTGATTTTCGTCTAGAACATCAAAAATCCTTCAGGATGCTCCAAAATGACTCATCTATATCTATAATGATAGATCTTGATTAGGAGTATCTTTTTCTAGTACATGTCAAGTATCTATTTTGAAGTCTTGATCGATTTTGGGGGTTGGGAAGGATCAGGTGATGGTTTTGGGTGTGATTTGATTTTCGTCTAGAACATCAAAAATCCTTCAGGATGCTCCAAAATGACTCATCTATATCTATAATTATAGATCTTGATTAGGAGTATCTTTTTCTAGTACATGTCAAGTATCTATTTTGAAGTCTTGATCGATTTTGGGGGTTGGGAAGGATCAGGTGATGGTTTTGGGTGTGATTTGATTTTCGTCTAGAACATCAAAAATCCTTCAGGATGCTCCAAAATGACTCATCTATATCTATAATGATAGATCTTGATTAGGAGTATCTTTTTCTAGTACATGTCAAGTATCTATTTTGAAGTCTTGATCGATTTTGGGGGTTGGGAAGGATCAGGTGATGGTTTTGGGTGTGATTTGATTTTCGTCTAGAACATCAAAAATCCTTCAGGATGCTCCAAAATGACTCATCTATATCTATAATGATAGATCTTGATTAGGAGTATCTTTTTCTAGTACATGTCAAGTATCTATTTTGAAGTCTTGATCGATTTTGGGGGTTGGGAAGGATCAGGTGATGGTTTTGGGTGTGATTTGATTTTCGTCTAGAACATCAAAAATCCTTCAGGATGCTCCAAAATGACTCATCTATATCTATAATTATAGATCTTGATTAGGAGTATCTTTTTCTAGTACATGTCAAGTATCTATTTTGAAGTCTTGATCGATTTTGGGGGTTGGGAAGGATCAGGTGATGGTTTTGGGTGTGATTTGATTTTCGTCTAGAACATCAAAAATCCTTCAGGATGCTCCAAAATGACTCATCTATATCTATAATGATAGATCTTGATTAGGAGTATCTTTTTCTAGTACATGTCAAGTATCTATTTTGAAGTCTTGATCGATTTTGGGGGTTGGGAAGGATCAGGTGATGGTTTTGGGTGTGATTTGATTTTCGTCTAGAACATCAAAAATCCTTCAGGATGCTCCAAAATGACTCATCTATATCTATAATGATAGATCTTGATTAGGAGTATCTTTTTCTAGTACATGTCAAGTATCTATTTTGAAGTCTTGATCGATTTTGGGGGTTGGGAAGGATCAGGTGATGGTTTTGGGTGTGATTTGATTTTCGTCTAGAACATCAAAAATCCTTCAGGATGCTCCAAAATGACTCATCTATATCTATAATGATAGATCTTGATTAGGAGTATCTTTTTCTAGTACATGTCAAGTATCTATTTTGAAGTCTTGATCGATTTTGGGGGTTGGGAAGGATCAGGTGATGGTTTTGGGTGTGATTTGATTTTCGTCTAGAACATCAAAAATCCTTCAGGATGCTCCAAAATGACTCATCTATATCTATAATCATAGATCTTGATTAGGAGTATCTTTTTCTAGTACATGTCAAGTATCTATTTTGAAGTCTTGATCGATTTTGGGGGTTGGGAAGGATCAGGTGATGGTTTTGGGTTTGATTTGATTTTCGTCTAGAACATCAAAAATCCTTCAGGATGCTCCAAAATGACTCATCTATATCTATAATGATAGATCTTGATTAGGAGTATCTTTTTCTAGTACATGTCAAGTATCTATTTTGAAGTCTTGATCGATTTTGGGGGTTGGGAAGGATCAGGTGATGGTTTTGGGTGTGATTTGATTTTCGTCTAGAACATCAAAAATCCTTCAGGATGCTCCAAAATGACTCATCTATATCTATAATGATAGATCTTGATTAGGAGTATCTTTTTCTAGTACATGTCAAGTATCTATTTTGAAGTCTTGATCGATTTTGGGGGTTGGGAAGGATCAGGTGATGGTTTTGGGTGTGATTTGATTTTCGTCTAGAACATCAAAAATCCTTCAGGATGCTCCAAAATGACTCATCTATATCTATAATGATAGATCTTGATTAGGAGTATCTTTTTCTAGTACATGTCAAGTATCTATTTTGAAGTCTTGATCGATTTTGGGGGTTGGGAAGGATCAGGTGATGGTTTTGGGTGTGATTTGATTTTCGTCTAGAACATCAAAAATCCTTCAGGATGCTCCAAAATGACTCATCTATATCTATAATGATAGATCTTGATTAGGAGTATCTTTTTCTAGTACATGTCAAGTATTTATTTTGAAGTCTTGATCGATTTTGGGGGTTGGGAAGGATCAGGTGATGGTTTTGGGTGTGATTTGATTTTCGTCTAGAACATCAAAAATCCTTCAGGATGCTCCAAAATGACTCATCTATATCTATAATGATAGATCTTGATTAGGAGTATCTTTTTCTAGTACATGTCAAGTATCTATTTTGAAGTCTTGATCGATTTTGGGGGTTGGGAAGGATCAGGTGATGGTTTTGGGTGTGATTTGATTTTCGTCTAGAACATCAAAAATCCTTCAGGATGCTCCAAAATGACTCATCTATATCTATAATTATAGATCTTGATTAGGAGTATCTTTTTCTAGTACATGTCAAGTATCTATTTTGAAGTCTTGATCGATTTTGGGGGTTGGGAAGGATCAGGTGATGGTTTTGGGTGTGATTTGATTTTCGTCTAGAACATCAAAAATCCTTCATGATGCTCCAAAATGACTCATCTATATCTATAATGATAGATCTTGATTAGGAGTATCTTTTTCTAGTACATGTCAAGTATCTATTTTGAAGTCTTGATCGATTTTGGGGCTTGGGAAGGATCAGGTGATGGTTTTGGGTGTGATTTGATTTTCGTCTAGAACATCAAAAATCCTTCAGGATGCTCCAAAATGACTCATCTATATCTATAATGATAGATCTTGATTAGGAGTATCTTTTTCTAGTACATGTCAAGTATCTATTTTGAAGTCTTGATCGATTTTGGGGGTTGGGAAGGATCAGGTGATGGTTTTGGGTGTGATTTGATTTTCGTCTAGAACATCAAAAATCCTTCAGGATGCTCCAAAATGACTCATCTATATCTATAATTATAGATCTTGATTAGGAGTATCTTTTTCTAGTACATGTCAAGTATCTATTTTGAAGTCTTGATCGATTTTGGGGGTTGGGAAGGATCAGGTGATGGTTTTGGGTGTGATTTGATTTTCGTCTAGAACATCAAAAATCCTTCAGGATGCTCCAAAATGACTCATCTATATCTATAATGATAGATCTTGATTAGGAGTATCTTTTTCTAGTACATGTCAAGTATCTATTTTGAAGTCTTGATCGATTTTGGGGGTTGGGAAGGATCAGGTGATGGTTTTGGGTGTGATTTGATTTTCGTCTAGAACATCAAAAATCCTTCAGGATGCTCCAAAATGACTCATCTACATCTATAATGATAGATCTTGATTAGGAGTATCTTTTTCTAGTACATGTCAAGTATCTATTTTGAAGTCTTGATCGATTTTGGGGGTTGGGAAGGATCAGGTGATGGTTTTGGGTGTGATTTGATTTTCGTCTAGAACATCAAAAATCCTTCAGGATGCTCCAAAATGACTCATCTATATCTATAATGATAGATCTTGATTAGGAGTATCTTTTTCTAGTACATGTCAAGTATCTATTTTGAAGTCTTGATCGATTTTGGGGGTTGGGAAGGATCAGGTGATGGTTTTGGGTGTGATTTGATTTTCGTCTAGAACATCAAAAATCCTTCAGGATGCTCCAAAATGACTCATCTATATCTATAATGATAGATCTTGATTAGGAGTATCTTTTTCTAGTACATGTCAAGTATCTATTTTGAAGTCTTGATCGATTTTGGGGGTTGGGAAGGATCAGGTGATGGTTTTGGGTGTGATTTGATTTTCGTCTAGAACATCAAAAATCCTTCAGGATGCTCCAAAATGACTCATCTATATCTATAATGATAGATCTTGATTAGGAGTATCTTTTTCTAGTACATGTCAAGTATCTATTTTGAAGTCTTGATCGATTTTGGGGGTTGGGAAGGATCAGGTGATGGTTTTGGGTGTGATTTGATTTTCGTCTAGAACATCAAAAATCCTTCAGGATGCTCCAAAATGACTCATCTATATCTATAATGATAGATCTTGATTAGGAGTATCTTTTTCTAGTACATGTCAAGTATCTATTTTGAAGTCTTGATCGATTTTGGGGGTTGGGAAGGATCAGGTGATGGTTTTGGGTGTGATTTGATTTTCGTCTAGAACATCAAAAATCCTTCAGGATGCTCCAAAATGACTCATCTATATCTATAATGATAGATCTTGATTAGGAGTATCTTTTTCTAGTACATGTCAAGTATCTATTTTGAAGTCTTGATCGATTTTGGGGGTTGGGAAGGATCAGGTGATGGTTTTGGGTGTGATTTGATTTTCGTCTAGAACATCAAAAATCCTTCAGGATGCTCCAAAATGACTCATCTATATCTATAATGATAGATCTTGATTAGGAGTATCTTTTTCTAGTACATGTCAAGTATCTATTTTGAAGTCTTGATCGATTTTGGGGGTTGGGAAGGATCAAGTGATGGTTTTGGGTGTGATTTGATTTTCGTCTAGAACATCAAAAATCCTTCAGGATGCTCCAAAATGACTCATCTATATCTATAATGATAGATCTTGATTAGGAGTATCTTTTTCTAGTACATGTCAAGTATCTATTTTGAAGTCTTGATCGATTTTGGGGGTTGGGAAGGATCAGGTGATGGTTTTGGGTGTGTTTTGATTTTCGTCTAGAACATCAAAAATCCTTCAGGATGCTCCAAAATGACTCATCTATATCTATAATTATAGATCTTGATTAGGAGTATCTTTTTCTAGTACATGTCAAGTATCTATTTTGAAGTCTTGATCGATTTTGGGGGTTGGGAAGGATCAGGTGATGGTTTTGGGTGTGATTTGATTTTCGTCTAGAACATCAAAAATCCTTCAGGATGCTCCAAAATGACTCATCTATATCTATAATGATAGATCTTGATTAGGAGTATCTTTTTCTAGTACATGTCAAGTATCTATTTTGAAGTCTTGATCGATTTTGGGGGTTGGGAAGGATCAGGTGATGGTTTTGGGTGTGATTTGATTTTCGTCTAGAACATCAAAAATCCTTCAGGATGCTCCAAAATGACTTATCTATATCTACAATGATAGATCTTGATTAGGAGTATCTTTTTCTAGTACATGTCAAGTATCTATTTTGAAGTCTTGATCGATTTTGGGGGTTGGGAAGGATCAGGTGATGGTTTTGGGTGTGATTTGATTTTCGTCTAGAACATCAAAAATCCTTCAGGATGCTCCAAAATGACTCATCTATATCTATAATGATAGATCTTGATTAGGAGTATCTTTTTCTAGTACATGTCAAGTATCTATTTTGAAGTCTTGATCGATTTTGGAGGTTGGGAAGGATCAGGTGATGGTTTTGGGTGTGATTTGATTTTCGTCTAGAACATCAAAAATCCTTCAGGATGCTCCAAAATGACTCATCTATATCTATAATGATAGATCTTGATTAGGAGTATCTTTTTCTAGTACATGTCAAGTATCTATTTTGAAGTCTTGATCGATTTTGGGGGTTGGGAAGGATCAGGTGATGGTTTTGGGTGTGATTTGATTTTCGTCTAGAACATCAAAAATCCTTCAGGATGCTCCAAAATGACTCATCTATATCTATAATGATAGATCTTGATTAGGAGTATCTTTTTCTAATACATGTCAAGTATCTATTTTGAAGTCTTGATCGATTTTGGGGGTTGGGAAGGATCAGGTGATGTTTTTGGGTGTGATTTGATTTTCGTCTAGAACATCAAAAATCCTTCAGGATGCTCCAAAATGACTCATCTATATCTATAATGATAGATCTTGATTAGGAGTATCTTTTTCTAGTACATGTCAAGTATCTATTTTGAAGTCTTGATCGATTTTGGGGGTTGGGAAGGATCAGGTGATGGTTTTGGGTGTGATTTGATTTTCGTCTAGAACATCAAAAATCCTTCAGGATGCTCCAAAATGACTCATCTATATCTATAATGATAGATCTTGATTAGGAGTATCTTTTTCTAGTACATGTCAAGTATCTATTTTGAAGTCTTGATCGATTTTGGGGGTTGGGAAGGATCAGGTGATGGTTTTGGGTGTGATTTGATTTTCGTCTAGAACATCAAAAATCCTTCAGGATGCTCCAAAATGACTCATCTATATCTATAATTATAGATCTTGATTAGGAGTATCTTTTTCTAGTACATGTCAAGTATCTATTTTGAAGTCTTGATCGATTTTGGGGGTTGGGAAGGATCAGGTGATGGTTTTGGGTGTGATTTGATTTTCGTCTAGAACATCAAAAATCCTTCAGGATGCTCCAAAATGACTCATCTATATCTATAATGATAGATCTTGATTAGGAGTATCTTTTTCTAGTACATGTCAAGTATCTATTTTGAAGTCTTGATCGATTTTGGGGGTTGGGAAGGATCAGGTGATGGTTTTGGGTGTGATTTGATTTTCGTCTAGAACATCAAAAATCCTTCAGGATGCTCCAAAATGACTCATCTATATCTATAATGATAGATCTTGATTAGGAGTATCTTTTTCTAGTACATGTCAAGTATCTATTTTGAAGTCTTGATCGATTTTGGGGGTTGGGAAGGATCAGGTGATGGTTTTGGGTGTGATTTGATTTTCGTCTAGAACATCAAAAATCCTTCAGGATGCTCCAAAATGACTCATCTATATCTATAATGATAGATCTTGATTAGGAGTATCTTTTTCTAGTACATGTCAAGTATCTATTTTGAAGTCTTGATCGATTTTGGGGGTTGGGAAGGATCAGGTGATGGTTTTGGGTGTGATTTGATTTTCGTCTAGAACATGAAAAATCCTTCAGGATGCTCCAAAATGACTCATCTATATCTATAATGATAGATCTTGATTAGGAGTATCTTTTTCTAGTACATGTCAAGTATCTATTTTGAAGTCTTGATCGATTTTGGGGGTTGGGAAGGATCAGGTGATGGTTTTGGGTGTGATTTGATTTTCGTCTAGAACATCAAAAATCCTTCAGGATGCTCCAAAATGACTCATCTATATCTATAATGATAGATCTTGATTAGGAGTATCTTTTTCTAGTACATGTCAAGTATCTATTTTGAAGTCTTGATCGATTTTGGGGGTTGGGAAGGATCAGGTGATGGTTTTGGGTGTGATTTGATTTTCGTCTAGAACATCAAAAATCCTTCAGGATGCTCCAAAATGACTCATCTATATCTATAATGATAGATCTTGATTAGGAGTATCTTTTTCTAGTACATGTCAAGTATCTATTTTGAAGTCTTGATCGATTTTGGGGGTTGGGAAGGATCAGGTGATGGTTTTGGGTGTGATTTGATTTTCGTCTAGAACATCAAAAATCCTTCAGGATGCTCCAAAATGACTCATCTATATCTATAATGATAGATCTTGATTAGGAGTATCTTTTTCTAGTACATGTCAAGTATCTATTTTGAAGTCTTGATCGATTTTGGGGGTTGGGAAGGATCAGGTGATGGTTTTGGGTGTGATTTGATTTTCGTCTAGAACATCAAAAATCCTTCAGGATGCTCCAAAATGACTCATCTATATTTATAATGATAGATCTTGATTAGGAGTATCTTTTTCTAGTACATGTCAAGTATCTATTTTGAAGTCTTGATCGATTTTGGGGGTTGGGAAGGATCAGGTGATGGTTTTGGGTGTGATTTGATTTTCGTCTAGAACATCAAAAATCCTTCAGGATGCTCCAAAATGACTCATCTATATCTATAGTGATAGATCTTGATTAGGAGTATCTTTTTCTAGTACATGTCAAGTATCTATTTTGAAGTCTTGATCGATTTTGGGGGTTGGGAAGGATCAGGTGATGGTTTTGGGTGTGATTTGATTTTCGTCTAGAACATCAAAAATCCTTCAGGATGCTCCAAAATGACTCATCTATATCTATAATTATAGATCTTGATTAGGAGTATCTTTTTCTAGTACATGTCAAGTATCTATTTTGAAGTCTTGATCGATTTTGGGGGTTGGGAAGGATCAGGTGATGGTTTTGGGTGTGATTTGATTTTTGTCTAGAACATCAAAAATCCTTCAGGATGCTCTAAAATGACTTATCTATATCTATAATGATAGATCTTGATTAGGAGTATCTTTTTCTAGTACATGTCAAGTATCTATTTTGAAGTCTTGATCGATTTTGGGGGTTGGGAAGGATCAGGTGATGGTTTTGGGTGTGATTTGATTTTCGTCTAGAACATCAAAAATCCTTCAGGATGCTCCAAAATGACTCATCTATATCTATAATGATAGATTTTGATTAGGAGTATCTTTTTCTAGTACATGTCAAGTATCTATTTTGAAGTCTTGATCGAATTTGGGGGTTGGGAAGGATCAGGTGATGGTTTTGGGTGTGATTTGATTTTCGTCTAGAACATCAAAAATCCTTCAGGATGCTCCAAAATGACTCATCTATATCTATGATGATAGATCTTGATTAGGAGTATCTTTTTCTAGTACATGTCAAGTATCTATTTTGAAGTCTTGATCGATTTTGGGGGTTGGGAAGGATCAGGTGATGGTTTTGGGTGTGATTTGATTTTCGTCTAGAACATCAAAAATCCTTCAGGATGCTCCAAAATGACTCATCTATATCTATAATGATAGATCTTGATTAGGAGTATCTTTTTCTAGTACATGTCAAGTATCTATTTTGAAGTCTTGATCGATTTTGGGGGTTGGGAAGGATCAGGTGATGGTTTTGGGTGTGATTTGATTTTCGTCTAGAACATCAAAAATCCTTCAGGATGCTCCAAAATGACTCATCTATATCTATAATGATAGATCTTGATTAGGAGTATCTTTTTCTAGTACATGTCAAGTATCTATTTTGAAGTCTTGATCGATTTTGGGGGTTGGGAAGGATCAGGTGATGGTTTTGGGTGTGATTTGATTTTCGTCTAGAACATCAAAAATCCTTCAGGATGCTCCAAAATGACTCATCTATATCTATAATGATAGATCTTGATTAGAAGTGATTTGATTTTCGTCTAGAACATCAAAAATCCTTCAGGATGCTCCAAAATGACTCATCTATATCTATAATGATAGATCTTGATTAGGAGTATCTTTTTCTAGTACATGTCAAGTATCTATTTTGAAGTCTTGATCGATTTTGGGGGTTGGGAAGGATCAGGTGATGGTTTTGGGTGTGATTTGATTTTCGTCTAGAACATCAAAAATCCTTCAGGATGCTCCAAAATGACTCATCTATATCTATAATGATAGATCTTGATTAGGAGTATCTTTTTCTAGGACATGTCAAGTATCTATTTTGAAGTCTTGATCGATTTTGGGGGTTGGGAAGGATCAGGTGATGGTTTTGGGTGTGATTTGATTTTCGTCTAGAACATCAAAAATCCTTCAGGATGCTCCAAAATGACTCATCTATATCTATAATGATAGATCTTGATTAGGAGTATCTTTTTCTAGTACATGTCAAGTATCTATTTTGAAGTCTTGATCGATTTTGGGGGTTGGGAAGGATCAGGTGATGGTTTTGGGTGTGATTTGATTTTCGTCTAGAACATCAAAAATCCTTCAGGATGCTCCAAAATGACTCATCTATATCTATAATGATAGATCTTGATTAGGAGTATCTTTTTCTAGTACATGTCAAGTATCTATTTTGAAGTCTTGATCGATTTTGGGGGTTGGGAAGGATCAGGTGATGGTTTTGGGTGTGATTTGATTTTCGTCTAGAACATCAAAAATCCTTCAGGATGCTCCAAAATGACTCATCTATATCTATAATTATAGATCTTGATTAGGAGTATCTTTTTCTAGTACATGTCAAGTATCTATTTTGAAGTCTTGATCGATTTTGGGGGTTGGGAAGGATCAGGTGATGGTTTTGGGTGTGATTTGATTTTCGTCTAGAACATCAAAAATCCTTCAGGATGCTCCAAAATGACTCATCTATATCTATAATGATAGATCTTGATTAGGAGTATCTTTTTCTAGTACATGTCAAGTATCTATTTTGAAGTCTTGATCGATTTTTGGGGGTTGGGAAGGATCAGGTGATGGTTTTGGGTGTGATTTGATTTTCGTCTAGAACATCAAAAATCCTTCAGGATGCTCCAAAATGACTCATCTATATCTATAATGATAGATCTTGATTAGGAGTATCTTTTTCTAGTACATGTCAAGTATCTATTTTGAAGTCTTGATCGATTTTTGGGGGTTGGGAAGGATCAGGTGATGGTTTTGGGTGTGATTTGATTTTCGTCTAGAACATCAAAAAATCCTTCAGGATGCTCCAAAATGACTCATCTATATCTATAATGATAGATCTTGATTAGGAGTATCTTTTTCTAGTACATGTCAAGTATCTATTTTGAAGTCTTGATCGATTTTGGGGGTTGGGAAGGATCAGGTGATGGTTTTGGGTGTGATTTGATTTTCGTCTAGAACATGAAAAATCCTTCAGGATGCTCCAAAATGACTCATCTATATCTATAATGATAGATCTTGATTAGGAGTATCTTTTTTTAGTACATGTCAAGTATCTATTTTGAAGTCTTGATCGATTTTGGGGTTGGGAAGGATCAGGTGATGGTTTTGGGTGTGATTTGATTTTCGTCTAGAACATCAAAAATCCTTCAGGATGCTCCAAAATGACTCATCTATATCTATAATGATAGATCTTGATTAGGAGTATCTTTTTCTAGTACATGTCAAGTATCTATTTTGAAGTCTTGATCGATTTTGGGGGTTGGGGAAGGATCAGGTGATGGTTTTGGGTGTGATTTGATTTTCGTCTAGAACATCAAAAATCCTTCAGGATGCTCCAAAATGACTCATCTATATCTATAATGATAGATCTTGATTAGGAGTATCTTTTTCTAGTACATGTCAAGTATCTATTTTGAAGTCTTGATCGATTTTGGGGGTTGGGAAGGATCAGGTGATGGTTTTGGGTGTGATTTGATTTTCGTCTAGAACATCAAAAATCCTTCAGGATGCTCCAAAATGACTCATCTATATCTATAATGATAGATCTTGATTAGGAGTATCTTTTTCTAGTACATGTCAAGTATCTATTTTGAAGTCTTGATCGATTTTGGGGGTTGGGAAGGATCAGGTGATGGTTTTGGGTGTGATTTGATTTTCGTCTAGAACATCAAAAATCCTTCAGGATGCTCCAAAATGACTCATCTATATTTATAATGATAGATCTTGATTAGGAGTATCTTTTTCTAGTACATGTCAAGTATCTATTTTGAAGTCTTGATCGATTTTGGGGGTTGGGAAGGATCAGGTGATGGTTTTGGGTGTGATTTGATTTTCGTCTAGAACATCAAAATCCTTCAGGATGCTCCAAAATGACTCATCTATATCTATAATGATAGATCTTGATTAGGAGTATCTTTTTCTAGTACATGTCAAGTATCTATTTTGAAGTCTTGATCGATTTTGGGGGTTGGGAAGGATCAGGTGATGGTTTTGGGTGTGATTTGATTTTCGTCTAGAACATCAAAAATCCTTCAGGATGCTCCAAAATGACTCATCTATATCTATAATTATAGATTTTGATTAGGAGTATCTTTTTCTAGTACATGTCAAGTATCTATTTTGAAGTCTTGATCGATTTTGGGGGTTGGGAAGGATCAGGTGATGGTTTTGGGTGTGATTTGATTTTTGTCTAGAACATCAAAAATCCTTCAGGATGCTCTAAAATGACTCATCTATATCTATAATGATAGATCTTGATTAGGAGTATCTTTTTCTAGTACATGTCAAGTATCTATTTTGAAGTCTTGATCGATTTTGGGGGTTGGGAAGGATCAGGTGATGGTTTTGGGTGTGATTTGATTTTCGTCTAGAACATCAAAAATCCTTCAGGATGCTCCAAAATGACTCATCTATATCTATAATGATAGATTTTGATTAGGAGTATCTTTTTCTAGTACATGTCAAGTATCTATTTGAAGTCTTGATCGAATTTGGGGTTGGGAAGGATCAGGTGATGGTTTTGGTGTGATTTGATTTTCGTCTAGAACATCAAAAATTCTTCAGGATGCTCCAAAATGACTCATCTATATCTATGATGATAGATCTTGATTAGGAGTATCTTTTTCTAGTACATGTCAAGTATCTATTTTGAAGTCTTGATCGATTTTGGGGGTTGGGAAGGATCAGGTGATGGTTTTGGGTGTGATTTGATTTTCGTCTAGAACATCAAAAATCCTTCAGGATGCTCCAAAATGACTCATCTATATCTATAATGATAGATCTTGATTAGGAGTATCTTTTTCTAGTACATGTCAAGTATCTATTTTGAAGTCTTGATCGAGTTTGGGGGTTGGGAAGGATCAGGTGATGGTTTTGGGTGTGATTTGATTTTCGTCTAGAACATCAAAAATCCTTCAGGATGCTCCAAAATGACTCATCTATATCTATAATGATAGATCTTGATTAGGAGTATCTTTTTCTAGTACATGTCAAGTATCTATTTTGAAGTCTTGATCGATTTTGGGGGTTGGGAAGGATCAGGTGATGGTTTTGGGTGTGATTTGATTTTCGTCTAGAACATCAAAAATCCTTCAGGATGCTCCAAAATGACTCATCTATATCTATAATGATAGATCTTGATTAGAAGTGATTTGATTTTCGTCTAGAACATCAAAAATCCTTCAGGATGCTCCAAAATGACTCATCTATATCTATAATGATAGATCTTGATTAGGAGTATCTTTTTCTAGTACATGTCAAGTATCTATTTTGAAGTCTTGATCGATTTTGGGGGTTGGGAAGGATCAGGTGATGGTTTTGGGTGTGATTTGATTTTCGTCTAGAACATCAAAAATCCTTCAGGATGCTCCAAAATGACTCATCTATATCTATAATTATAGATCTTGATTAGGAGTATCTTTTTCTAGGACATGTCAAGTATCTATTTTGAAGTCTTGATCGATTTTGGGGGTTGGGAAGGATCAGGTGATGGTTTTGGGTGTGATTTGATTTTCGTCTAGAACATGAAAAATCCTTCAGGATGCTCCAAAATGACTCATCTATATCTATAATGATAGATCTTGATTAGGAGTATCTTTTTCTAGTACATGTCAAGTATCTATTTTGAAGTCTTGATCGATTTTGGGGGTTGGGAAGGATCAGGTGATGGTTTTGGGTGTGATTTGATTTTCGTCTAGAACATCAAAAATCCTTCAGGATGCTCCAAAATGACTCATCTATATCTATAATGATAGATCTTGATTAGGAGTATCTTTTTCTAGTACATGTCAAGTATCTATTTTGAAGTCTTGATCGATTTTGGGGGTTGGGAAGGATCAGGTGATGGTTTTGGGTGTGATTTGATTTTCGTCTAGAACATCAAAAATCCTTCAGGATGCTCCAAAATGACTCATCTATATCTATAATGATAGATCTTGATTAGGAGTATCTTTTTCTAGTACATGTCAAGTATCTATTTTGAAGTCTTGATCGATTTTGGGGGTTGGGAAGGATCAGGTGATGGTTTTGGGTGTGATTTGATTTTCGTCTAGAACATCAAAAATCCTTCAGGATGCTCCAAAATGACTCATCTATATCTATAATGATAGATCTTGATTAGGAGTATCTTTTTCTAGTACATGTCAAGTATCTATTTTGAAGTCTTGATCGATTTTGGGGGTTGGGAAGGATCAGGTGATGGTTTTGGGTGTGATTTGATTTTCGTCTAGAACATCAAAAATCCTTCAGGATGCTCCAAAATGACTCATCTATATTTATAATGATAGATCTTGATTAGGAGTATCTTTTTCTAGTACATGTCAAGTATCTTTTTTGAAGTCTTGATCGATTTTGGGGGTTGGGAAGGATCAGGTGATGGTTTTGGGTGTGATTTGATTTTCGTCTAGAACATCAAAAATCCTTCAGGATGCTCCAAAATGACTCATCTATATCTATAATGATAGATCTTGATTAGGAGTATCTTTTTCTAGTACATGTCAAGTATCTATTTTGAAGTCTTGATCGATTTTGGGGGTTGGGAAGGATCAGGTGATGGTTTTGGGTGTGATTTGATTTTCGTCTAGAACATCAAAAATCCTTCAGGATGCTCCAAAATGACTCATCTATATCTATAATGATAGATCTTGATTAGGAGTATCTTTTTCTAGTACATGTCAAGTATCTATTTTGAAGTCTTGATCGATTTTGGGGGTTGGAAAGGATCAGGTGATGGTTTTGGGTGTGATTTGATTTTCGTCTAGAACATCAAAAATCCTTCAGGATGCTCCAAAATGACTCATCTATATCTATAATGATAGATCTTGATTAGGAGTATCTTTTTCTAGTACATGTCAAGTATCTATTTTGAAGTCTTGATCGATTTTGGGGGTTGGGAAGGATCAGGTGATGGTTTTGGGTGTGATTTGATTTTCGTCTAGAACATCAAAAATCCTTCAGGATGCTCCAAAATGACTCATCTATATCTATAATGATAGATCTTGATTAGGAGTATCTTTTTCTAGTACATGTCAAGTATCTATTTTGAAGTCTTGATCGATTTTGGGGGTTGGGAAGGATCAGGTGATGGTTTTGGGTGTGATTTGATTTTCGTCTAGAACATCAAAAATCCTTCAGGATGCTCCAAAATGACTCATCTATATCTATAATGATAGATCTTGATTAGGAGTATCTTTTTCTAGTACATGTCAAGTATCTATTTTGAAGTCTAGATCGATTTTGGGGGTTGGGAAGGATCAGGTGATGGTTTTGGGTGTGATTTGATTTTCGTCTAGAACATCAAAAATCCTTCAGGATGCTCCAAAATGACTCATCTATATCTATAATGATAGATCTTGATTAGGAGTATCTTTTTCTAGTACATGTCAAGTATCTATTTTGAAGTCTTGATCGATTTTGGGGGTTGGGAAGGATCAGGTGATGGTTTTGGGTGTGATTTGATTTTCGTCTAGAACATCAAAAATCCTTCAGGATGCTCCAAAATGACTCATCTATATCTATAATGATAGATCTTGATTAGGAGTATCTTTTTCTAGTACATGTCAAGTATCTATTTTGAAGTCTTGATCGATTTTGGGGGTTGGGAAGGATCAGGTGATGGTTTTGGGTGTGATTTGATTTTCGTCTAGAACATCAAAAATCCTTCAGGATGCTCCAAAATGACTCATCTATATCTATAATGATAGATCTTGATTAGGAGTATCTTTTTCTAGTACATGTCAAGTATCTATTTTGAAGTCTTGATCGATTTTGGGGGTTGGGAAGGATCAGGTGATGGTTTTGGGTGTGATTTGATTTTCGTCTAGAACATCAAAAATCCTTCAGGATGCTCCAAAATGACTCATCTATATCTATAATGATAGATCTTGATTAGGAGTATCTTTTTCTAGTACATGTCAAGTATCTATTTTGAAGTCTTGATCGATTTTGGGGGTTGGGAAGGATCAGGTGATGGTTTTGGGTGTGATTTGATTTTCGTCTAGAACATCAAAAATCCTTCAGGATGCTCCAAAATGACTCATCTATATCTATAATGATAGATCTTGATTAGGAGTATCTTTTTCTAGTACATGTCAAGTATCTATTTTGAAGTCTTGATCGATTTTGGGGGTTGGAAAGGATCAGGTGATGGTTTTGGGTGTGATTTGATTTTCGTCTAGAACATCAAAAATCCTTCAGGATGCTCCAAAATGACTCATCTATATCTATAATGATAGATCTTGATTAGGAGTATCTTTTTCTAGTACATGTCAAGTATCTATTTTGAAGTCTTGATCGATTTTGGGGGTTGGGAAGGATCAGGTGATGGTTTTGGGTGTGATTTGATTTTCGTCTAGAACATCAAAAATCCTTCAGGATGCTCCAAAATGACTCATCTATATCTATAATGATAGATCTTGATTAGGAGTATCTTTTTCTAGTACATGTCAAGTATCTATTTTGAAGTCTTGATCGATTTTGGGGGTTGGGAAGGATCAGGTGATGGTTTTGGGTGTGATTTGATTTTCGTCTAGAACATCAAAAATCCTTCAGGATGCTCCAAAATGACTCATCTATATCTATAATGATAGATCTTGATTAGGAGTATCTTTTTCTAGTACATGTCAAGTATCTATTTTGAAGTCTAGATCGATTTTGGGGGTTGGGAAGGATCAGGTGATGGTTTTGGGTGTGATTTGATTTTCGTCTAGAACATCAAAAATCCTTCAGGATGCTCCAAAATGACTCATCTATATCTATAATGATAGATCTTGATTAGGAGTATCTTTTTCTAGTACATGTCAAGTATCTATTTTGAAGTCTTGATCGATTTTGGGGGTTGGGAAGGATCAGGTGATGGTTTTGGGTGTGATTTGATTTTCGTCTAGAACATCAAAAATCCTTCAGGATGCTCCAAAATGACTCATCTATATCTATAATGATAGATCTTGATTAGGAGTATCTTTTTCTAGTACATGTCAAGTATCTATTTTGAAGTCTTGATCGATTTTGGGGGTTGGGAAGGATCAGGTGATGGTTTTGGGTGTGATTTGATTTTCGTCTAGAACATCAAAAATCCTTCAGGATGCTCCAAAATGACTCATCTATATCTATAATGATAGATCTTGATTAGGAGTATCTTTTTCTAGTACATGTCAAGTATCTATTTTGAAGTCTTGATCGATTTTGGGGGTTGGGAAGGATCAGGTGATGGTTTTGGGTGTGATTTGATTTTCGTCTAGAACATCAAAAATCCTTCAGGATGCTCCAAAATGACTCATCTATATCTATAATGATAGATCTTGATTAGGAGTATCTTTTTCTAGTACATGTCAAGTATCTATTTTGAAGTCTTGATCGATTTTGGGGGTTGGGAAGGATCAGGTGATGGTTTTGGGTGTGATTTGATTTTCGTCTAGAACATCAAAAATCCTTCAGGATGCTCCAAAATGACTCATCTATATCTATAATGATAGATCTTGATTAGAAGTGATTTGATTTTCGTCTAGAACATCAAAAATCCTTCAGGATGCTCCAAAATGACTCATCTATATCTATAATGATAGATCTTGATTAGGAGTATCTTTTTCTAGTACATGTCAAGTATCTATTTTGAAGTCTTGATCGATTTTGGGGGTTGGGAAGGATCAGGTGATGGTTTTGGGTGTGATTTGATTTTCGTCTAGAACATCAAAAATCCTTCAGGATGCTCCAAAATGACTCATCTATATCTATAATTATAGATCTTGATTAGGAGTATCTTTTTCTAGGACATGTCAAGTATCTATTTTGAAGTCTTGATCGATTTTGGGGGTTGGGAAGGATCAGGTGATGGTTTTGGGTGTGATTTGATTTTCGTCTAGAACATGAAAAATCCTTCAGGATGCTCCAAAATGACTCATCTATATCTATAATGATAGATCTTGATTAGGAGTATCTTTTTCTAGTACATGTCAAGTATCTATTTTGAAGTCTTGATCGATTTTGGGGGTTGGGAAGGATCAGGTGATGGTTTTGGGTGTGATTTGATTTTCGTCTAGAACATCAAAAATCCTTCAGGATGCTCCAAAATGACTCATCTATATCTATAATGATAGATCTTGATTAGGAGTATCTTTTTCTAGTACATGTCAAGTATCTATTTTGAAGTCTTGATCGATTTTGGGGGTTGGGAAGGATCAGGTGATGGTTTTGGGTGTGATTTGATTTTCGTCTAGAACATCAAAAATCCTTCAGGATGCTCCAAAATGACTCATCTATATCTATAATGATAGATCTTGATTAGGAGTATCTTTTTCTAGTACATGTCAAGTATCTATTTTGAAGTCTTGATCGATTTTGGGGGTTGAGAAGGATCAGGTGATGGTTTTGGGTGTGATTTGATTTTCGTCTAGAACATCAAAAATCCTTCAGGATGCTCCAAAATGACTCATCTATATCTATAATGATAGATCTTGATTAGGAGTATCTTTTTCTAGTACATGTCAAGTATCTATTTTGAAGTCTTGATCGATTTTGGGGGTTGGGAAGGATCAGGTGATGGTTTTGGGTGTGATTTGATTTTCGTCTAGAACATCAAAAATCCTTCAGGATGCTCCAAAATGACTCATCTATATCTATAATGATAGATCTTGATTAGGAGTATCTTTTTCTAGTACATGTCAAGTATCTATTTTGAAGTCTTGATCGATTTTGGGGGTTGGGAAGGATCAGGTGATGGTTTTGGGTGTGATTTGATTTTCGTCTAGAACATCAAAAATCCTTCAGGATGCTCCAAAATGACTCATCTATATCTATAATGATAGATCTTGATTAGGAGTATCTTTTTCTAGTACATGTCAAGTATCTATTTTGAAGTCTTGATCGATTTTGGGGGTTGGGAAGGATCAGGTGATGGTTTTGGGTGTGATTTGATTTTCGTCTAGAACATCAAAAATCCTTCAGGATGCTCCAAAATGACTCATCTATATCTATAATTATAGATCTTGATTAGGAGTATCTTTTTCTAGTACATGTCAAGTATCTATTTTGAAGTCTTGATCGATTTTGGGGGTTGGGAAGGATCAGGTGATGGTTTTGGGTGTGATTTGATTTTCGTCTAGAACATCAAAAATCCTTCAGGATGCTCCAAAATGACTCATCTATATCTATAATGATAGATCTTGATTAGGAGTATCTTTTTCTAGTACATGTCAAGTATCTATTTTGAAGTCTTGATCGATTTTGGGGGTTGGGAAGGATCAGGTGATGGTTTTCGGTGTGATTTGATTTTCGTCTAGAACATCAAAAATCCTTCAGGATGCTCCAAAATGACTCATCTATATCTATAATGATAGATCTTGATTAGGAGTATCTTTTTCTAGTACATGTCAAGTATCTATTTTGAAGTCTTGATCGATTTTGGGGGTTGGGAAGGATCAGGTGATGGTTTTGGGTGTGATTTGATTTTCGTCTAGAACATCAAAAATCCTTCAGGATGCTCCAAAATGACTCATCTATATCTATAATGATAGATCTTGATTAGGAGTATCTTTTTCTAGTACATGTCAAGTATCTATTTTGAAGTCTTGATCGATTTTGGGGGTTGGGAAGGATCAGGTGATGGTTTTGGGTGTGATTTGATTTCGTCTAGAACATCAAAAATCCTTCAGGATGCTCCAAAATGACTCATCTATATCTATAATGATAGATCTTGATTAGGAGTATCTTTTTCTAGTACATGTCAAGTATCTATTTTGAAGTCTTGATCGATTTTGGGGGTTGGGAAGGATCAGGTGATGGTTTTGGGTGTTATTTGATTTTCGTCTAGAACATCAAAAATCCTTCAGGATGCTCCAAAATGACTCATCTATATCTATAATGATAGATCTTGATTAGGAGTATCTTTTTCTAGTACATGTCAAGTATCTATTTTGAAGTCTTGATCGATTTTGGGGGTTGGGAAGGATCAGGTGATGGTTTTGGGTGTGATTTGATTTTCGTCTAGAACATCAAAAATCCTTCAGGATGCTCCAAAATGACTCATCTATATCTATAATGATAGATCTTGATTAGGAGTATCTTTTTCTAGTACATGTCAAGTATCTATTTTGAAGTCTTGATCGATTTTGGGGGTTGGGAAGGATCAGGTGATGGTTTTGGGTGTGATTTGATTTTCGTCTAGAACATCAAAAATCCTTCAGGATGCTCCAAAATGACTCATCTATATCTATAATGATAGATCTTGATTAGGAGTATCTTTTTCTAGTACATGTCAAGTATCTATTTTGAAGTCTTGATCGATTTTGGGGGTTGGGAAGGATCAGGTGATGGTTTTGGGTGTGATTTGATTTTCGTCTAGAACATCAAAAATCCTTCAGGATGCTCCAAAATGACTCATCTATATCTATAATTATAGATCTTGATTAGGAGTATCTTTTTCTAGCACATGTCAAGTATCTATTTTGAAGTCTTGATCGATTTTGGGGGTTGGGAAGGATCAGGTGATGGTTTTGGGTGTGATTTGATTTTCGTCTAGAACATCAAAAATCCTTCAGGATGCTCCAAAATGACTCATCTATATCTATAATGATAGATCTTGATTAGGAGTATCTTTTTCTAGTACATGTCAAGTATCTATTTTGAAGTCTTGATCGATTTTGGGGGTTGGGAAGGATCAGGTGATGGTTTTGGGTGTGATTTGATTTTCGTCTAGAACATCAAAAATCCTTCAGGATGCTCCAAAATGTCTCATCTATATCTATAATGATAGATCTTGATTAGGAGTATCTTTTTCTAGTACATGTCAAGTATCTATTTTGAAGTCTTGATCGATTTTGGGGGTTGGGAAGGATCAGGTGATGGTTTTGGGTGTGATTTGATTTTCGTCTAGAACATCAAAAATCCTTCAGGATGCTCCAAAATGACTCA
>NW_026605397.1:0-98124 GCF_945859685.1 Eupeodes corollae
ATCAAAAATCCTTCAGGATGCTCCAAAATGACTCATCTATATCTATAATGATAGATCTTGATTAGGAGTATCTTTTTCTAGTACATGTCAAGTATCTATTTTGAAGTCTTGATCGATTTTGGGGGTTGGGAAGGATCAGGTGATGGTTTTGGGTGTGATTTGATTTTCGTCTAGAACATCAAAAATCCTTCAGGATGCTCCAAAATGACTCATCTATATCTATAATGATAGATCTTGATTAGGAGTATCTTTTTCTAGTACATGTCAAGTATCTATTTTGAAGTCTTGATCGATTTTGGGGGTTGGGAAGGATCAGGTGATGGTTTTGGGTGTGATTTGATTTTCGTCTAGAACATCAAAAATCCTTCAGGATGCTCCAAAATGACTCATCTATATCTATAATGATAGATCTTGATTAGTAGTATCTTTTTCTAGTACATGTCAAGTATCTATTTTGAAGTCTTGATCGATTTTGGGGGTTGGGAAGGATCAGGTGATGGTTTTGGGTGTGATTTGATTTTCGTCTAGAACATCAAAAATCCTTCAGGATGCTCCAAAATGACTCATCTATATCTATAATGATAGATCTTGATTAGGAGTATCTTTTTCTAGTACATGTCAAGTATCTATTTTGAAGTCTTGATCGATTTTGGGGGTTGGGAAGGATCAGGTGATGGTTTTGGGTGTGATTTGATTTTCGTCTAGAACATCAAAAATCCTTCAGGATGCTCCAAAATGACTCATCTATATCTATAATGATAGATCTTGATTAGGAGTATCTTTTTCTAGTACATGTCAAGTATCTATTTTGAAGTCTTGATCGATTTTGGGGGTTGGGAAGGATCAGGTGATGGTTTTGGGTGTGATTTGATTTTCGTCTAGAACATCAAAAATCCTTCAGGATGCTCCAAAATGACTCACCTATATCTATAATGATAGATCTTGATTAGGATTATCTTTTTCTAGTACATGTCAAGTATCTATTTTGAAGTCTTGATCGATTTTGGGGGTTGGGAAGGATCAGGTGATGGTTTTGGGTGTGATTTGATTTTCGTCTAGAACATCAAAAATCCTTCAGGATGCTCCAAAATGACTCATCTATATCTATAATGATAGATCTTGATTAGGAGTATCTTTTTCTAGTACATGTCAAGTATCTATTTTGAAGTCTTGATCTATTTTGGGGGTTGGGAAGGATCAGGTGATGGTTTTGGGTGTGATTTGATTTTCGTCTAGAACATCAAAAATCCTTCAGGATGCTCCAAAATGACTCATCTATATCTATAATGATAGATCTTGATTAGGAGTATCTTTTTCTAGTACATGTCAAGTATCTATTTTGAAGTCTTGATCGATTTTGGGGGTTGGGAAGGATCAGGTGATGGTTTTGGGTGTGATTTGATTTTCGTCTAGAACATCAAAAATCCTTCAGGATGCTCCAAAATGACTCATCTATATCTATAATGATAGATCTTGATTAGGAGTATCTTTTTCTAGTACATGTCAAGTATCTATTTTGAAGTCTTGATCGATTTTGGGGGTTGGGAAGGATTAGGTGATGGTTTTGGGTGTGATTTGATTTTCGTCTAGAACATCAAAAATCCTTCAGGATGCTCCAAAATGACTCATCTATATCTATAATGATAGATCTTGATTAGGAGTATCTTTTTCTAGTACATGTCAAGTATCTATTTTGAAGTCTTGATCGATTTTGGGGGTTGGGAAGGATCAGGTGATGGTTTTGGGTGTAATTTGATTTTCGTCTAGAACATCAAAAATCCTTCAGGATGCTCCAAAATGACTCATCTATATGTATAATGATAGATCTTGATTAGGAGTATCTTTTTCTAGTACATGTCAAGTATCTATTTTGAAGTCTTGATCGATTTTGGGGGTTGGGAAGGATCAGGTGATGGTTTTGGGTGTGATTTGATTTTCGTCTAGAACATCAAAAATCCTTCAGGATGCTCCAAAATGACTCATCTATATCTATAATGATAGATCTTGATTAGGAGTATCTTTTTCTAGTACATGTCAAGTATCTATTTTGAAGTCTTGATCGATTTTGGGGGTTGGGAAGGATCAGGTGATGGTTTTGGGTGTGATTTGATTTTCGTCTAGAACATCAAAAATCCTTCAGGATGCTCCAAAATGACTCATCTATATCTATAATGATAGATCTTGATTAGGAGTATCTTTTTCTAGTACATGTCAAGTATCTATTTTGAAGTCTTGATCGATTTTGGGGGTTGGGAAGGATCAGGTGATGGTTTTGGGTGTGATTTGATTTTCGTCTAGAACATCAAAAATCCTTCAGGATGCTCCAAAATGACTCATCTATATCTATAATGATAGATCTTGATTAGGAGTATCTTTTTCTAGTACATGTCAAGTTTCTATTTTGAAGTCTTGATCGATTTTGGGGGTTGGGAAGGATCAGGTGATGGTTTTGGGTGTGATTTGATTTTCGTCTAGAACATCAAAAATCCTTCAGGATGCTCCAAAATGACTCATCTATATCTATAATGATAGATCTTGATTAGGAGTATCTTTTTCTAGTACATGTCAAGTATCTTTTTTGAAGTCTTGATCGATTTTGGGGGTTGGGAAGGATCAGGTGATGGTTTTGGGTGTGATTTGATTTTCGTCTAGAACATCAAAAATCCTTCAGGATGCTCCAAAATGACTCATCTATATCTATAATGATAGATCTTGATTAGGAGTATCTTTTTCTAGTACATGTCAAGTATCTATTTTGAAGTCTTGATCGATTTTGGGGGTTGGGAAGGATCAGGTGATGGTTTTGGGTGTGATTTGATTTTCGTCTAGAACATCAAAAATCCTTCAGGATGCTCCAAAATGACTCATCTATATCTATAATGATAGATCTTGATTAGGAGTATCTTTTTCTAGTACATGTCAAGTATCTATTTTGAAGTCTTGATCGATTTTGGGGGTTGGGAAGGATCAGGTGATGGTTTTGGGTGTGATTTGATTTTCGTCTAGAACATCAAAAATCCTTCAGGATGCTCCAAAATGACTCATCTATATCTATAATGATAGATCTTGATTAGGAGTATCTTTTTCTAGTACATGTCAAGTATCTATTTTGAAGTCTTGATCGATTTTGGGGGTTGGGAAGGATCAGGTGATGGTTTTGGGTGTGATTTGATTTTCGTCTAGAACATCAAAAATCCTTCAGGATGCTCCAAAATGACTCATCTATATCTATAATGATAGATCTTGATTAGGAGTATCTTTTTCTAATACATGTCAAGTATCTATTTTGAAGTCTTGATCGATTTTGGGGGTTGGGAAGGATCAGGTGATGGTTTTGGGTGTGATTTGATTTTCGTCTAGAACATCAAAAATCCTTCAGGATGCTCCAAAATGACTCATCTATATCTATAATGATAGATCTTGATTAGGAGTATCTTTTTCTAGTACATGTCAAGTATCTATTTTGAAGTCTTGATCGATTTTGGGGGTTGGGAAGGATCAGGTGATGGTTTTGGGTGTGATTTGATTTTCGTCTAGAACATCAAAAATCCTTCAGGATGCTCCAAAATGACTCATCTATATCTATAATGATAGATCTTGATTAGGAGTATCTTTTTCTAGTACATGTCAAGTATCTATTTTGAAGTCTTGATCGATTTTGGGGGTTGGGAAGGATCAGGTGATGGTTTTGGGTGTGATTTGATTTTCGTCTAGAACATCAAAAATCCTTCAGGATGCTCCAAAATGACTCATCTATATCTATAATGATAGATCTTGATTAGGAGTATCTTTTTCTAGTACATGTCAAGTATCTATTTTGAAGTCTTGATCGATTTTGGGGGTTGGGAAGGATCAGGTGATGGTTTTGGGTGTGATTTGATTTTCGTCTAGAACATCAAAAATCCTTCAGGATGCTCCAAAATGACTCATCTATATCTATAATGATAGATCTTGATTAGGAGTATCTTTTTCTAGTACATGTCAAGTATCTATTTTGAAGTCTTGATCGATTTTGGGGGTTGGGAAGGATCAGGTGATGGTTTTGGGTGTGATTTGATTTTCGTCTAGAACATCAAAAATCCTTCAGGATGCTCCAAAATGACTCATCTATATCTATAATGATAGATCTTGATTAGTAGTATCTTTTTCTAGTACATGTCAAGTATCTATTTTGAAGTCTTGATCGATTTTGGGGGTTGGGAAGGATCAGGTGATGGTTTTGGGTGTGATTTGATTTTCGTCTAGAACATCAAAAATCCTTCAGGATGCTCCAAAATGACTCATCTATATCTATAATGATAGATCTTGATTAGGAGTATCTTTTTCTAGTACATGTCAAGTATCTATTTTGAAGTCTTGATCGATTTTGGGGGTTGGGAAGGATCAGGTGATGGTTTTGGGTGTGATTTGATTTTCGTCTAGAACATCAAAAATCCTTCAGGATGCTCCAAAATGACTCATCTATATCTATAATGATAGATCTTGATTAGGAGTATCTTTTTCTAGTACATGTCAAGTATCTATTTTGAAGTCTTGATCGATTTTGGGGGTTGGGAAGGATCAGGTTATGGTTTTGGGTGTGATTTGATTTTCGTCTAGAACATCAAAAATCCTTCAGGATGCTCCAAAATGACTCACCTATATCTATAATGATAGATCTTGATTAGGATTATCTTTTTCTAGTACATGTCAAGTATCTATTTTGAAGTCTTGATCGATTTTGGGGGTTGGGAAGGATCAGGTGATGGTTTTGGGTGTGATTTGATTTTCGTCTAGAACATCAAAAATCCTTCAGGATGCTCCAAAATGACTCATCTATATCTATAATGATAGATCTTGATTAGGAGTATCTTTTTCTAGTACATGTCAAGTATCTATTTTGAAGTCTTGATCTATTTTGGGGGTTGGGAAGGATCAGGTGATGGTTTTGGGTGTGATTTGATTTTCGTCTAGAACATCAAAAATCCTTCAGGATGCTCCAAAATGACTCATCTATATCTATAATGATAGATCTTGATTAGGAGTATCTTTTTCTAGTACATGTCAAGTATCTATTTTGAAGTCTTGATCGATTTTGGGGGTTGGGAAGGATCAGGTGATGGTTTTGGGTGTGATTTGATTTTCGTCTAGAACATCAAAAATCCTTCAGGATGCTCCAAAATGACTCATCTATATCTATAATGATAGATCTTGATTAGGAGTATCTTTTTCTAGTACATGTCAAGTATCTATTTTGAAGTCTTGATCGATTTTGGGGGTTGGGAAGGATTAGGTGATGGTTTTGGGTGTGATTTGATTTTCGTCTAGAACATCAAAAATCCTTCAGGATGCTCCAAAATGACTCATCTATATCTATAATGATAGATCTTGATTAGGAGTATCTTTTTCTAGTACATGTCAAGTATCTATTTTGAAGTCTTGATCGATTTTGGGGGTTGGGAAGGATCAGGTGATGGTTTTGGGTGTGATTTGATTTTCGTCTAGAACATCAAAAATCCTTCAGGATGCTCCAAAATGACTCATCTATATCTATAATGATAGATCTTGATTAGGAGTATCTTTTTCTAGTACATGTCAAGTATCTATTTTGAAGTCTTGATCGATTTTGGGGGTTGGGAAGGATCAGGTGATGGTTTTGGGTGTGATTTGATTTTCGTCTAGAACATCAAAAATCCTTCAGGATGCTCCAAAATGACTCATCTATATCTATAATGATAGATCTTGATTAGGAGTATCTTTTTCTAGTACATGTCAAGTATCTATTTTGAAGTCTTGATCGATTTTGGGGGTTGGGAAGGATCAGGTGATGGTTTTGGGTGTGATTTGATTTTCGTCTAGAACATCAAAAATCCTTCAGGATGCTCCAAAATGACTCATCTATATCTATAATGATAGATCTTGATTAGGAGTATCTTTTTCTAGTACATGTCAAGTATCTATTTTGAAGTCTTGATCGATTTTGGGGGTTGGGAAGGATCAGGTGATGGTTTTGGGTGTGATTTGATTTTCGTCTAGAACATCAAAAATCCTTCAGGATGCTCCAAAATGACTCATCTATATCTATAATGATAGATCTTGATTAGGAGTATCTTTTTCTAGTACATGTCAAGTATCTATTTTGAAGTCTTGATCGATTTTGGGGGTTGGGAAGGATCAGGTGATGGTTTTGGGTGTGATTTGATTTTCGTCTAGAACATCAAAAATCCTTCAGGATGCTCCAAAATGACTCATCTATATCTATAATGATAGATCTTGATTAGGAGTATCTTTTTTTAGTACATGTCAAGTATCTTTTTTGAAGTCTTGATCGATTTTGGGGGTTGGGAAGGATCAGGTGATGGTTTTGGGTGTGATTTGATTTTCGTCTAGAACATCAAAAATCCTTCAGGATGCTCCAAAATGACTCATCTATATCTATAATGATAGATCTTGATTAGGAGTATCTTTTTCTAGTACATGTCAAGTATCTATTTTGAAGTCTTGATCGATTTTGGGGGTTGGGAAGGATCAGGTGATGGTTTTGGGTGTGATTTGATTTTCGTCTAGAACATCAAAAATCCTTCAGGATGCTCCAAAATGACTCATCTATATCTATAATGATAGATCTTGATTAGGAGTATCTTTTTCTAGTACATGTCAAGTATCTATTTTGAAGTCTTGATCGATTTTGGGGGTTGGGAAGGATCAGGTGATGGTTTTGGGTGTGATTTGATTTTCGTCTAGAACATCAAAAATCCTTCAGGATGCTCCAAAATGACTCATCTATATCTATAATGATAGATCTTGATTAGGAGTATCTTTTTCTAGTACATGTCAAGTATCTATTTTGAAGTCTTGATCGATTTTGGGGGTTGGGAAGGATCAGGTGATGGTTTTGGGTGTGATTTGATTTTCGTCTAGAACATCAAAAATCCTTCAGGATGCTCCAAAATGACTCATCTATATCTATAATGATAGATCTTGATTAGGAGTATCTTTTTCTAGTACATGTCAAGTATCTATTTTGAAGTCTTGATCGATTTTGGGGGTTGGGAAGGATCAGGTGATGGTTTTGGGTGTGATTTGATTTTCGTCTAGAACATCAAAAATCCTTCAGGATGCTCCAAAATGACTCATCTATATCTATAATGATAGATCTTGATTAGGAGTATCTTTTTCTAGTACATGTCAAGTATCTATTTTGAAGTCTTGATCGATTTTGGGGGTTGGGAAGGATCAGGTGATGGTTTTGGGTGTGATTTGATTTTCGTCTAGAACATCAAAAATCCTTCAGGATGCTCCAAAATGACTCATCTATATCTATAATGATAGATCTTGATTAGGAGTATCTTTTTCTAGTACATGTCAAGTATCTATTTTGAAGTCTTGATCGATTTTGGGGGTTGGGAAGGATCAGGTGATGGTTTTGGGTGTGATTTGATTTTCGTCTAGAACATCAAAAATCCTTCAGGATGCTCCAAAATGACTCATCTATATCTATAATGATAGATCTTGATTAGGAGTATCTTTTTCTAGTACATGTCAAGTATCTATTTTGAAGTCTTGATCGATTTTGGGGGTTGGGAAGGATCAGGTGATGGTTTTGGGTGTGATTTTATTTTCGTCTAGAACATCAAAAATCCTTCAGGATGCTCCAAAATGACTCATCTATATCTATAATGATAGATCTTGATTAGGAGTATCTTTTTCTAGTACATGTCAAGTATCTATTTTGAAGTCTTGATCGATTTTGGGGGTTGGGAAGGATCAGGTGATGGTTTTGGGTGTGATTTGATTTTCGTCTAGAACATCAAAAATCCTTCAGGATGCTCCAAAATGACTCATCTATATCTATAATTATAGATCTTGATTAGGAGTATCTTTTTCTAGTACATGTCAAGTATCTATTTTGAAGTCTTGATCGATTTTGGGGGTTGGGAAGGATCAGGTGATGGTTTTGGGTGTGATTTGATTTTCGTCTAGAACATCAAAAATCCTTCAGGATGCTCCAAAATGACTCATCTATATCTATAATGATAGATCTTGATTAGGAGTATCTTTTTCTTGTACATGTCAAGTATCTATTTTGAAGTCTTGATCGATTTTGGGGGTTGGAAAGGATCAGGTGATGGTTTTGGGTGTGATTTGATTTTCGTCTAGAACATCAAACATCCTTCAGGATGCTCCAAAATGACTCATCTATATCTATAATGATAGATCTTGATTAGGAGTATCTTTTTCTAGTACATGTCAAGTATCTATTTTGAAGTCTTGATCGATTTTGGGGGTTGGGAAGGATCAGGTGATGGTTTTGGGTGTGATTTGATTTTTGTCTAGAACATCAAAAATCCTTCAGGATGCTCCAAAATGACTCATCTATATCTATAATGATAGATCTTGATTGGTTTTGGGTGTGATTTGATTTTCGTCTAGAACATCAAAAATCCTTCAGGATGCTCCAAAATGACTCATCTATATCTATAATGATAGATCTTGATTAGGAGTATCTTTTTCTAGTACATGTCAAGTATCTATTTTGAAGTCTTGATCGATTTTGGGGGTTGGGAAGGATCAGGTGATGGTTTTGGGTGTGATTTGATTTTCGTCTAGAACATCAAAAATCCTTCAGGATGCTCCAAAATGACTCATCTATATCTATAATGATAGATCTTGATTAGGAGTATCTTTTTCTAGTACATGTCAAGTATCTATTTTGAAGTCTTGATCGATTTTGGGGGTTGGGAAGGATCAGGTGATGGTTTTGGGTGTGATTTGATTTTCGTCTAGAACATCAAAAATCCTTCAGGATGCTCCAAAATGACTCATCTATATCTATAATGATAGATCTTGATTAGGAGTATCTTTTTCTAGTACATGTCAAGTATCTATTTTGAAGTCTTGATCGATTTTGGGGGTTGGGAAGGATCAGGTGATGGTTTTGGGTGTGATTTGATTTTCGTCTAGAACATCAAAAATCCTTCAGGATGCTCCAAAATGACTCATCTATATCTATAATGATAGATCTTGATTAGGAGTATCTTTTTCTAGTACATGTCAAGTATCTATTTTGAAGTCTTGATCGATTTTGGGGGTTGGGAAGGATCAGGTGATGGTTTTGGGTGTGATTTGATTTTCGTCTAGAACATCAAAAATCCTTCAGGATGCTCCAAAATGACTCATCTATATCTATAATGATAGATCTTGATTAGGAGTATCTTTTTCTAGTACATGTCAAGTATCTATTTTGAAGTCTTGATCGATTTTGGGGGTTGGGAAGGATCAGGTGATGGTTTTGGGTGTGATTTGATTTTCGTCTAGAACATCAAAAATCCTTCAGGATGCTCCAAAATGACTCATCTATATCTATAATGATAGATCTTGATTAGGAGTATCTTTTTCTAGTACATGTCAAGTATCTATTTTGAAGTCTTGATCGATTTTGGGGGTTGGGAAGGATCAGGTGATGGTTTTGGGTGTGATTTGATTTTCGTCTAGAACATCAAAAATCCTTCAGGATGCTCCAAAATGACTCATCTATATCTATAATTATAGATCTTGATTAGGAGTATCTTTTTCTAGTACATGTCAAGTATCTATTTTGAAGTCTTGATCGATTTTGGGGGTTGGGAAGGATCAGGTGATGGTTTTGGGTGTGATTTGATTTTCGTCTAGAACATCAAAAATCCTTCAGGATGCTCCAAAATGACTCATCTATATCTATAATGATAGAACTTGATTAGGAGTATCTTTTTCTAGTACATGTCAAGTATCTATTTTGAAGTCTTGATCGATTTTGGGGGTTGGGAAGGATCAGGTGATGGTTTTGGGTGTGATTTGATTTTCGTCTAGAACATCAAAAATCCTTCAGGATGCTCCAAAATGACTCATCTATATCTATAATGATAGATCTTGATTAGGAGTATCTTTTTCTAGTACATGTCAAGTATCTATTTTGAAGTCTTGATCGATTTTGGGGGTTGGGAAGGATCAGGTGATGGTTTTGGGTGTGATTTGATTTTCGTCTAGAACATCAAAAATCCTTCAGGATGCTCCAAAATGACTCATCTATATCTATAATGATAGATCTTGATTAGGAGTATCTTTTTCTAGTACATGTCAAGTATCTATTTTGAAGTCTTGATCGATTTTGGGGGTTGGGAAGGATCAGGTGATGGTTTTGGGTGTGATTTGATTTTCGTCTAGAACATCAAAAATCCTTCAGGATGCTCCAAAATGACTCATCTATATCTATAATGATAGATCTTGATTAGGAGTATCTTTTTCTAGTACATGTCAAGTATCTATTTTGAAGTCTTGATCGATTTTGGGGGTTGGGAAGGATCAGGTGATGGTTTTGGGTGTGATTTGATTTTCGTCTAGAACATCAAAAATCCTTCAGGATGCTCCAAAATGACTCATCTATATCTATAATGATAGATCTTGATTAGGAGTATCTTTTTCTAGTACATGTCAAGTATCTATTTTGAAGTCTTGATCGATTTTGGGGGTTGGGAAGGATCAGGTGATGGTTTTGGGTGTGATTTGATTTTCGTCTAGAACATCAAAAATCCTTCAGGATGCTCCAAAATGACTCATCTATATCTATAATGATAGATCTTGATTAGGAGTATCTTTTTCTAGTACATGTCAAGTATCTATTTTGAAGTCTTGATCGATTTTGGGGGTTGGGAAGGATCAGGTGATGGTTTTGGGTGTGATTTGATTTTCGTCTAGAACATCAAAAATCCTTCAGGATGCTCCAAAATGACTCATATATATCTATAATGATAGATCTTGATTAGGAGTATCTTTTTCTAGTACATGTCAAGTATCTATTTTGAAGTCTTGATCGATTTTGGGGGTTGGGAAGGATCAGGTGATGGTTTTGGGTGTGATTTGATTTTCGTCTAGAACATCAAAAATCCTTCAGGATGCTCCAAAATGACTCATCTATATCTATAATGATAGATCTTGATTAGGAGTATCTTTTTCTAGTACATGTCAAGTATCTATTTTGAAGACTTGATCGATTTTGGGGGTTGGGAAGGATCAGGTGATGGTTTTGGGTGTGATTTGATTTTCGTCTAGAACATCAAAAATCCTTCAGGATGCTCCAAAATGACTCATCTATATCTATAATGATAGATCTTGATTAGGAGTATCTTTTTCTAGTACATGTCAAGTATCTATTTTGAAGTCTTGATCGATTTTGGGGGTTGGGAAGGATCAGGTGATGGTTTTGGGTGTGATTTGATTTTCGTCTAGAACATCAAAAATCCTTCAGGATGCTCCAAAATGACTCATCTATATCTATAATGATAGATCTTGATTAGGAGTATCTTTTTCTAGTACATGTCAAGTATCTATTTTGAAGTCTTGATCGATTTTGGGGGTTGGGAAGGATCAGGTGATGGTTTTGGGTGTGATTTGATTTTCGTCTAGAACATCAAAAATCCTTCAGGATGCTCCAAAATGACTCATCTATATCTATAATGATAGATCTTGATTAGGAGTATCTTTTTCTAGTACATGTCAAGTATCTATTTTGAAGTCTTGATCGATTTTGGGGGTTGGGAAGGATCAGGTGATGGTTTTGGGTGTGATTTGATTTTCGTCTAGAACATCAAAAATCCTTCAGGATGCTCCAAAATGACTCATCTATATCTATAATGATAGATCTTGATTAGGAGTATCTTTTTCTAGTACATGTCAAGTATCTATTTTGAAGTCTTGATCGATTTTGGGGGTTGGGAAGGATCAGGTGATGGTTTTGGGTGTGATTTGATTTTCGTCTAGAACATCAAAAATCCTTCAGAATGCTCCAAAATGACTCATCTATATCTATAATGATAGATCTTGATTAGGAGTATCTTTTTCTAGTACATGTCAAGTATCTATTTTGAAGTCTTGATCGATTTTGGGGGTTGGGAAGGATCAGGTGATGGTTTTGGGTGTGATTTGATTTTCGTCTAGAACATCAAAAATCCTTCAGGATGCTCCAAAATGACTCATCTATATCTATAATTATAGATCTTGATTAGGAGTATCTTTTTCTAGTACATGTCAAGTATCTATTTTGAAGTCTTGATCGATTTTGGGGGTTGGGAAGGATCAGGTGATGGTTTTGGGTGTGATTTGATTTTCGTCTAGAACATCAAAAATCCTTCAGGATGCTCCAAAATGACTCATCTATATCTATAATGATAGATCTTGATTAGGAGTATCTTTTTCTAGTACATGTCAAGTATCTATTTTGAAGTCTTGATCGATTTTGGGGGTTGGGAAGGATCAGGTGATGGTTTTGGGTGTGATTTGATTTTCGTCTAGAACATCAAAAATCCTTCAGGATGCTCCAAAATGACTCATCTATATCTATAATGATAGATCTTGATTAGGAGTATCTTTTTCTAGTACATGTCAAGTATCTATTTTGAAGTCTTGATCGATTTTGGGGGTTGGGAAGGATCAGGTGATGGTTTTGGGTGTGATTTGATTTTCGTCTAGAACATCAAAAATCCTTCAGGATGCTCCAAAATGACTCATCTATATCTATAATGATAGATCTTGATTAGGAGTATCTTTTTCTAGTACATGTCAAGTATCTATTTTGAAGTCTTGATCGATTTTGGGGGTTGGGAAGGATCAGGTGATGGTTTTGGGTGTGATTTGATTTTCGTCTAGAACATCAAAAATCCTTCAGGATGCTCCAAAATGACTCATCTATATCTATAATGATAGATCTTGATTAGGAGTATCTTTTTCTAGTACATGTCAAGTATCTATTTTGAAGTCTTGATCGATTTTGGGGGTTGGGAAGGATCAGGTGATGGTTTTGGGTGTGATTTGATTTTCGTCTAGAACATCAAAAATCCTTCAGGATGCTCCAAAATGACTCATCTATATCTATAATGATAGATCTTGATTAGGAGTATCTTTTTCTAGTACATGTCAAGTATCTATTTTGAAGTCTTGATCGATTTTGGGGGTTGGGAAGGATCAGGTGATGGTTTTGGGTGTGATTTGATTTTCGTCTAGAACATCAAAAATCCTTCAGGATGCTCCAAAATGACTCATCTATATCTATAATGATAGATCTTGATTAGGAGTGTCTTTTTCTAGTACATGTCAAGTATCTATTTTGAAGTCTTGATCGATTTTGGGGGTTGGGAAGGATCAGGTGATGGTTTTGGGTGTGATTTGATTTTCGTCTAGAACATCAAAAATCCTTCAGGATGCTCCAAAATGACTCATCTATATCTATAATGATAGATCTTGATTAGGAGTATCTTTTTCTAGTACATGTCAAGTATCTATTTTGAAGTCTTGATCGATTTTGGGGGTTGGGAAGGATCAGGTGATGGTTTTGGGTGTGATTTGATTTTCGTCTAGAACATCAAAAATCCTTCAGGATGCTCCAAAATGACTCATCTATATCTATAATGATAGATCTTGATTAGGAGTATCTTTTTCTAGTACATGTCAAGTATCTATTTTGAAGTCTTGATCGATTTTGGGGGTTGGGAAGGATCAGGTGATGGTTTTGGGTGTGATTTGATTTTCGTCTAGAACATCCAAAATCCTTCAGGATGCTCCAAAATGACTCATCTATATCTATAATGATAGATCTTGATTAGGAGTATCTTTTTCTAGTACATGTCAAGTATCTATTTTGAAGTCTTGATCGATTTTGGGGGTTGGGAAGGATCAGGTGATGGTTTTGGGTGTGATTTGATTTTCGTCTAGAACATCAAAAATCCTTCAGGATGCTCCAAAATGACTCATCTATATCTATAATGATAGATCTTGATTAGGAGTATCTTTTTCTAGTACATGTCAAGTATCTATTTTGAAGTCTTGATCGATTTTGGGGGTTGGGAAGGATCAGGTGATGGTTTTGGGTGTGATTTGATTTTCGTCTAGAACATCAAAAATCCTTCAGGATGCTCCAAAATGACTCATCTATATCTATAATGATAGATCTTGATTAGGAGTATCTTTTTCTAGTACATGTCAAGTATCTATTTTGAAGTCTTGATCGATTTTGGGGGTTGGGAAGGATCAGGTGATGGTTTTGGGTGTGATTTGATTTTCGTCTAGAACATCAAAAATCCTTCAGGATGCTCCAAAATGACTCATCTATATCTATAATGATAGATCTTGATTAGGAGTATCTTTTTCTAGTACATGTCAAGTATCTATTTTGAAGTCTTGATCGATTTTGGGGGTTGGGAAGGATCAGGTGATGGTTTTGGGTGTGATTTGATTTTCGTCTAGAACATCAAAAATCCTTCAGGATGCTCCAAAATGACTCATCTATATCTATAATGATAGATCTTGATTAGGAGTATCTTTTTTTAGTACATGTCAAGTATCTATTTTGAAGTCTTGATCGATTTTGGGGGTTGGGAAGGATCAGGTGATGGTTTTGGGTGTGATTTGATTTTCGTCTAGAACATCAAAAATCCCTCAGGATGCTCCAAAATGACTCATCTATATCTATAATGATAGATCTTGATTAGGAGTATCTTTTTCTAGTACATGTCAAGTATCTATTTTGAAGTTTTGATCGATTTTGGGGGTTGGGAAGGATCAGGTGATGGTTTTGGGTATGATTTGATTTTCGTCTAGAACATCAAAAATCCTTCAGGATGCTCCAAAATGACTCATCTATATCTATAATGATAGATCTTGATTAGGAGTATCTTTTTCTAGTACATGTCAAGTATTTTTTTTGAAGTCTTGATCGATTTTGGGGGTTGGGAAGGATCAGGTGATGGTTTTGGGTGTGATTTGATTTTCGTCTAGAACATCAAAAATCCTTCAGGATGCTCCAAAATGACTCATCTATATCTATAATGATAGATCTTGATTAGGAGTATCTTTTTCTAGTACATGTCAAGTATCTATTTTGAAGTCTTGATCGATTTTGGGGGTTGGGAAGGATCAGGTGATGGTTTTGGGTGTGATTTGATTTTCGTCTAGAACATCAAAAATCCTTCAGGATGCTCCAAAATGACTCATCTATATCTATAATGATAGATCTTGATTAGGAGTATCTTTTTCTAGTACATGTCAAGTATCTATTTTGAAGTCTTGATCGATTTTGGGGGTTGGGAAGGATCAGGTGATGGTTTTGGGTGTGATTTGATTTTCGTCTAGAACATCAAAAATCCTTCAGGATGCTCCAAAATGACTCATCTATATCTATAATGATAGATCTTGATTAGGAGTATCTTTTTCTAGTACATGTCAAGTATCTATTTTGAAGTCTTGATCGATTTTGGGGGTTGGGAAGGATCAGGTGATGGTTTTGGGTGTGATTTGATTTTCGTCTAGAACATCAAAAATCCTTCAGGATGCTCCAAAATGACTCATCTATATCTATAATGATAGATCTTGATTAGGAGTATCTTTTTCTAGTACATGTCAAGTATCTATTTTGAAGTCTTGATCGATTTTGGGGGTTGGGAAGGATCAGGTGATGGTTTTGGGTGTGATTTGATTTTCGTCTAGAACATCAAAAATCCTTCAGGATGCTCCAAAATGACTCATCTATATCTATAATGATAGATCTTGATTAGGAGTATCTTTTTCTAGTACATGTCAAGTATCTATTTTGAAGTCTTGATCGATTTTGGGGGTTGGGAAGGATCAGGTGATGGTTTTGGGTGTGATTTGATTTTCGTCTAGAACATCAAAAATCCCTTCAGGATGCTCCAAAATGACTCATCTATATCTATAATGATAGATCTTGATTAGGAGTATCTTTTTCTAGTACATGTCAAGTATCTATTTTGAAGTCTTGATCGATTTTGGGGGTTGGGAAGGATCAGGTGATGGTTTTGGGTGTGATTTGATTTTCGTCTAGAACATCAAAAATCCTTCAGGATGCTCCAAAATGACTCATCTATATCTATAATGATAGATCTTGATTAGGAGTATCTTTTTCTAGTACATGTCAAGTATCTATTTTGAAGTCTTGATCGATTTTGGGGGTTGGGAAGGATCAGGTGATGGTTTTGGGTATGATTTGATTTTCGTCTAGAACATCAAAAATCCTTCAGGATGCTCCAAAATGACTCATCTATATCTATAATGATAGATCTTGATTAGGAGTATCTTTTTCTAGATACATGTCAAGTATCTATTTTGAAGTCTTGATCGATTTTGGGGGTTGGGAAGGATTCAGGTGATGGTTTTGGGTGTGTTGTGATTTTCGACTAGAACATCAAAAATCCTTCAGGATGCTCCAAAATGACTCATCTATATCTATAATGATAGATCTTGATTAGGAGTGATTAGGAGTATCTTTTTCTAGTACATGTCAAGTATCTATTTTGAAGTCTTGATCGATTTTGGGGGTTGGGAAGGATCAGGTGATGGTTTTGGGTGTGATTTGATTTTCGTCTAGAACATCAAAAATCCTTCAGGATGCTCCAAAATGACTCATCTATATCTATAATGATAGATATTGATTAGGAGTATCTTTTTCTAGTACATGTCAAGTATCTATTTTGAAGTTTTGATCGATTTTGGGGGTTGGGAAGGATCAGGTGATGGTTTTGGGTGTGATTTGATTTTCGTCTAGAACATCAAAAATCCTTCAGGATGCTCCAAAATGACTCATCTATATCTATAATGATAGATCTTGATTAGGAGTATCTTTTTCTAGTACATGTCAAGTATCTATTTTGAAGTCTTGATCGATTTTTGGGGGTTGGGAAGGATCAGGTGATGGTTTTGGTGTGTGATTTGATTTTCGTCTAGAACATCAAAAATCCTTCAGGATGCTCCAAAATGACTCATCTATATCTATAATGATAGATCTTGATTAGGAGTATCTTTTTCTAGTACATGTCAAGTATCTATTTTGAAGTCTTGATCGATTTTGGGGGTTGGGAAGGATCAGGTGATGGTTTTGGGTGTGATTTGATTTTCGTCTAGAACATCAAAAATCCTTCAGGATGCTCCAAAATGACTCATCTATATCTATAATGATAGATCATGATTAGGAGTATCTTTTTCTAGTACATGTCAAGTATCTATTTTGAAGTCTTGATCGATTTTGGGGGTTGGGAAGGATCAGGTGATGGTTTTGGGTGTGATTTGATTTTCGTCTAGAACATCAAAAATCCTCAGGATGCTCCAAAATGACTCATCTATATCTATAATGATAGATCTTGATTAGGAGTATCTTTTTCTAGTACATGTCAAGTATCTATTTTGAAGTCTTGATCGATTTTGGGGGTTGGGAAGGATCAGGTGATGGTTTTGGGTGTGTGATTTGATTTTCGTCTAGAACATCAAAAATCCTTCAGGATGCTCCAAAATGACTCATCTATATCTATAATGATAGATCTTGATTAGGAGTATCTTTTTCTAGTACATGTCAAGTATCTATTTTGAAGTCTTGATCGATTTTGGGGGTTGGGAAGGATCAGGTGATGGTTTTGGGTGTGATTTGATTTTCGTCTAGAACATCAAAAATCCTTCAGGATGCTCCAAAATGACTCATCTATATCTATAATGATAGATCTTTGATTAGGAGTATCTTTTTCTAGTACATGTCAAGTATCTATTTTGAAGTCTTGATCGATTTTTGGGGGTTGGGAAGGATCAGGTGATGGTTTTGGGTGTGATTTGATTTTCGTCTAGAACATCAAAAATTCTTCAGGATGCTCCAAAATGACTCATCTATATCTATAATGATAGATCTTGATTAGGAGTATCTTTTTCTAGTACATGTCAAGTATCTATTTTGAAGTCTTGATCGATTTTGGGGGTTGGGAAGGATCAGGTGATGGTTTTGGGTGTGATTTGATTTTCGTCTAGAACATCAAAAATCCTTCAGGATGCTCCAAAATGACTCATCTATATCTATAATGATAGATCTTGATTAGGAGTATCTTTTTCTAGTACATGTCAAGTATCTATTTTGAAGTCTTGATCGATTTTGGGGGGTTGGGAAGGATCAGGTGATGGTTTTGGGTGTGATTTGATTTTCGTCTAGAACATCAAAAATCCTTCAGGATGCTCCAAAATGACTCATCTATATCTATAATGATAGATCTTGATTAGGAGTATCTTTTTCTAGTACATGTCAAGTATCTATTTTGAAGTCTTGATCGATTTTGGGGGTTGGGAAGGATCAGGTGATGGTTTTGGGTGTGATTTGATTTTTCGTCTAGAACATCAAAAATCCTTCAGGATGCTCCAAAATGACTCATCTATATCTATAATGATAGATCTTGATTAGGAGTATCTTTTTCTAGTACATGTCAAGTATCTATTTTGAAGTCTTGATCGATTTTGGGGGGTTGGGAAGGATCAGGTGATGGTTTTGGGTGTGATTTGATTTTCGTCTAGAACATCAAAAATCCTTCAGGATGCTCCAAAATGACTCATCTATATCTATAATGATAGATCTTGATTAGGAGTATCTTTTTCTAGTACATGTCAAGTATCTATTTTGAAGTCTTGATCGATTTTGGGGGTTGGGAAGGATCAGGTGATGGTTTTGGGGTGTGATTTTGATTTTCGTCTAGAACATCAAAAATCCTTCAGGATGCTCCAAAATGACTCATCTATATCTATAATGATAGATCTTGATTAGGAGTATCTTTTTCTAGTACATGTCAAGTATCTATTTTGAAGTCTTGATCGATTTTGGGGGTTGGGAAGGATCAGGTGATGGTTTTGGGTGTGATTTGATTTTCGTCTAGAACATCAAAAATTCTTCAGGATGCTCCAAAATGACTCATCTATATCTATAATGATAGATCTTGATTAGGAGTATCTTTTTCTAGTACATGTCAAGTATCTATTTTGAAGTCTTGATCGATTTTGGGGGTTGGGAAGGATCAGGTGATGGTTTTGGGTGTGATTTGATTTTCGTCTAGAACATCAAAAATCCTTCAGGATGCTCCAAAATGACTCATCTATATCTATAATGATAGATCTTGATTAGGAGTATCTTTTTTCTAGTACATGTCAAGTATCTATTTTGAAGTCTTGATCGATTTTGGGGTTGGGAAGGATCAGGTGATGGTTTTGGGTGTGATTTGATTTTCGTCTAGAACATCAAAAATCCTTCAGGATGCTCCAAAATGACTCATCTATATCTATAATGATAGATCTTGATTAGGAGTATCTTTTTCTAGTACATGTCAAGTATCTATTTTGAAGTCTTGATCGATTTTGGGGGTTGGGAAGGATCAGGTGATGGTTTTGGGTGTGATTTGATTTTCGTCTAGAACATCAAAAATCCTTCAGGATGCTCCAAAATGACTCATCTATATCTATAATGATAGATCTTGATTAGGAGTATCTTTTTCTAGTACATGTCAAGTATCTATTTTGAAGTCTTGATCGATTTTGGGGGTTGGGAAGGATCAGGTGATGGTTTTGGGTGTGATTTGATTTTCGTCTAGAACATCAAAAATCCTTCAGGATGCTCCAAAATGACTCATCTATATCTATAATGATAGATCTTGATTAGGAGTATCTTTTTCTAGTACATGTAAAGTATCTATTTTGAAGTCTTGATCGATTTTGGGGGTTGGGAAGGATCAGGTGATGGTTTTGGGTGTGATTTGATTTTCGTCTAGAACAGCAAAATCCTTCAGGATGCTCCAAAATGACTCATCTATATCTATAATGATAGATCTTGATTAGGAGTATCTTTTTCTAGTACATGTCAAGTATCTATTTTGAGTCTTGATCGATTTTGGGGGTTGGGAAGGATCAGGTGATGGTTTTGGGTGTGATTTGATTTTCGTCTAGAACATCAAAAATCCTTCAGGATGCTCCAAAATGACTCATCTATATCTATAATGATAGATCTTGATTAGGAGTATCTTTTTCTAGTACATGTCAAGTATCTATTTTGAAGTCTTGATCGATTTTGGGGGTTGGGAAGGATCAGGTGATGGTTTTGGGTGTGATTTGATTTTCGTCTAGAACATCAAAAATCCTTCAGGATGCTCCAAAATGACTCATCTATATCTATAATGATAGATCTTGATTAGGAGTATCTTTTTCTAGTACATGTCAAGTATCTATTTTGAAGTCTTGATCGATTTTGGGGGTTGGGAAGGATCAGGTGATGGTTTTGGGTGTGATTTGATTTTCGTCTAGAACATCAAAAATCCTTCAGGATGCTCCAAAATGACTCATCTATATCTATAATGATAGATCTTGATTAGGAGTATCTTTTTCTAGTACATGTCAAGTATCTATTTTGAAGTCTTGATCGATTTTGGGGGTTGCGAAGGATCAGGTGATGGTTTTGGGTGTGATTTGATTTTCGTCTAGAACATCAAAAATCCTTCAGGATGCTCCAAAATGACTCATCTATATCTATAATGATAGATCTTGATTAGGAGTATCTTTTTCTAGTACATGTCAAGTATCTATTTTGAAGTCTTGATCGATTTTTGGGGGTTGGGAAGGATCAGGTGATGGTTTTGGGTGTGATTTGATTTTCGTCTAGAACATCAAAAATCCTTCAGGATGCTCCAAAATGACTCATCTATATCTATAATGATAGATCTTGATTAGGAGTATCTTTTTTCTAGTACATGTCAAGTATCTATTTTGAAGTCTTGATCGATTTTGGGGGTTGGGAAGGATCAGGTGATGGTTTTGGGTGTGATTTGATTTTCGTCTAGAACATCAAAAAATCCTTCAGGATGCTCCAAAATGACTCATCTATATCTATAATGATAGATCTTGATTAGGAGTATCTTTTTCTAGTACATGTCAAGTATCTATTTTGAAGTCTTGATCGATTTTGGGGGTTGGGAAGGATCAGGTGATGGTTTTGGGTGTGATTTGATTTTCGTCTAGAACATCAAAAATCCTTCAGGATGCTCCAAAATGACTCATCTATATCTATAATGATAGATCTTGATTAGGAGTATCTTTTTCTAGTACATGTAAAGTATCTATTTTGAAGTCTTGATCGATTTTGGGGGGTTGGGAAGGATCAGGTGATGGTTTTGGGTGTGATTTGATTTTCGTCTAGAACATCAAAAATCCTTCAGGATGCTCCAAAATGACTCATCTATATCTATAATGATAGATCTTGATTAGGGAGTATCTTTTTCTAGTACATGTCAAGTATCTATTTTGAAGTCTTGATCGATTTTGGGGGTTGGGAAGGATCAGGTGGATGGTTTTGGGTGTGATTTGATTTTCGTCTAGAACATCAAAAATCCTCCAGGATGCTCCAAAATGACTCATCTATATCTATAATGATAGATCTTGATTAGGAGTATCTTTTTCTAGTACATGTCAAGTATCTATTTTGAAGTCTTGATCGATTTTGGGGGTTGGGAAAGGATCAGGTGATGGTTTTGGGTGTGATTTGATTTTCGTCTAGAACATCAAAAATCCATCAGGATGCTCCAAAATGACTCATCTATATCTATAATGATAGATCTTTGATTAGGAGTAATCTTTTTCTAGTACATGTCAAGTATCTATTTTGAAGTCTTGATCGATTTTGGGGGTTGGGAAGGATCAGGTGATGGTTTTGGGTGTGATTTGATTTTCGTCTAGAACATCAAAAATCCTTCAGGATGCTCCAAAATGACTCATCTATATCTATAATGATAGATCTTGATTAGGAGTATCTTTTTCTAGCACATGTCAAGTATCTATTTTGAAGTCTTGATCGATTTTGGGGGTTGGGAAGGATCAGGTGATGGTTTCGGGTGTGATTTGATTTTCGTCTAGAACATCAAAAATCCTTCAGGATGCTCCAAAATGACTCATCTATATCTATAATGATAGATCTTGATTAGGAGTATCGTTTTTCTAGTACATGTCAAGTATCTATTTTGAAGTCTTGATCGATTTTGGGGGGTTGGGAAGGATCAGGTGATGGTTTTGGGTTGTGATTTGATTTTCGTCTAGAACATCAAAAATCCTTCAGGATGCTCCAAAATGACTCATCTATATCTATAATGACAGATCTTGATTAGGAGTATCTTTTTCTAGTACATGTCAAGTATCTATTTTGAAGTCTTGATCGATTTTGGGGGTTGGGAAGGATCAGGTGATGGTTTTGGTGGTGTGATTTGATTTTCGTCTAGAACATTAAAAATCCTTCAGGATGCTCCAAAATGGACTCATCTATATCTATAATGATAGATCTTGATTAGGAGTATCTTTTTCTAGTACATGTGAAGTATCTATTTTGAAGTCTTGATCGATTTTGGGGGTTGGGAAGGATCAGGTGATGGTTTTGGGTGTGATTTTGATTTTCGTCTAGAACATCAAAAAATCCTTCAGGATGCTCCAAAATGACTCATCTATATCTATAATGATAGATCTTGATTAGGAGTATCTTTTTCTAGTACATGTCAGATGTATCTATTTTGAAGTCTTGATCGATTTTGGGGGTTGGGAAGGATCAGGTGATGGTTTTGGGTGTGATTTGATTTTCGTCTAGAACATCAAAAATCCTTCAGGATGCTCCAAAATGGACTCATCTATATCTATAATGATAGATCTTGATTAGGAGTATCTTTTTCTAGTACATGTCAAGTATCTATTTTGAAGTCTTGATCGATTTTGGGGGGTTGGGAAGGATCAGGTGATGGTTTTGGGTGTGATTTGATTTTCGTCTAGAACATCAAAAATCCTTCAGGAAGCTCCAAAATGACTCATCTATATCTATAATGATAGATCTTGATTAGGAGTATCTTTTTCTAGTACATGTCAAGTATCTATTTTGAAGTCTTGATCGATTTTGGGGGTTGGGAAGGATCAGGTGATGGTTTTGGGTGTGATTTGATTTTCGTCTAGAACGATCAAAAAAATCCTTCAGGATGCTCCAAAATGACTCATCTATATCTATAATGATAGATCTTGATTAGGAGTATCTTTTTCTAGTACATGTCAAGTATTCTATTTTGAAGTCTTGATCGATTTGGGGGTTGGGAAGGATCAGGTGATGGTTTTGGGTGTGATTTGATTTTCGTCTAGAACATCAAAAATCCTTCAGGATGCTCCAAAATGACTCATCTATATCTATAATGATAGATCTTGATTAGGAGTATCTTTTTCTAGTACATGTCAAGTATCTATTTTGAAGTCTTGATCGATTTTGGGGGTTGGGAAGGATCAGGTGATGGTTTTGGGTGTGATTTGATTTTCGTCTAGAACATCAAAAATCCTTCAGGATGCTCCAAAATGACTCATCTATATCTATAATGAGAGATCTTTATTAGGAGTATCTTTTTCTAGTACATGTCAAGTATCTATTTGAAGTCTTGATCGATTTTGGGGGTTGGGAAGGATCAGGTGATGGTTTGGGTGTGATTTGATTTTCGTCTAGAACATCAAAAATCCTTCAGGATGCTCCAAAATGACTCATCTATATCTATAATGATAGATCTTGATTAGGAGTATCTTTTTCTAGTACATGTCAAGTATCTATTTTGAAGTCTTGATCGATTTTGGGGGTTGGAAGGATCAGGTGATGGTTTTGGGTGTGATTTGATTTTCGTCTAGAACATCAAAAATCCTTCAGGATGCTCCAAAATGACTCATCTATATCTATAATGATAGATCTTGATTAGGAGTATCTTTTTCTAGTACATGTCAAGTATCTATTTTGAAGTCTTGATCGATTTTGGGGGTTGGGAAGGATCAGGTGATGGTTTTGGGTGTGATTTGATTTTCGTCTAGAACATCAAAAATCCTTCAGGATGCTCCAAAAATGACTCATCTATATCTATAATGATAGATCTTGATTAGGAGTATCTTTTTCTAGTACATGTCAAGTATCTATTTTGAAGTCTTGATCGATTTTGGGGGTTGGGAAGGATCAGGTGATGGTTTTGGGTGTGATTTGATTTTCGTCTAGAACATCAAAAATCCTTCAGGATGCTCCAAAATGACTCATCTATATCTATAATGATAGATCTTGATTAGGAGTATCTTTTTCTAGTACATGTCAAGTATCTATTTTGAAGTCTTGATCGATTTTGGGGGTTGGGAAGGATCAGGTGATGGTTTGGGTGTGATTTGATTTTCGTCTAGAACATCAAAAATCCTTCAGGATGCTCCAAAATGACTCATCTATATCTATAATGATAGATCTTGATTAGGAGTATCTTTTTCTAGTACATGTCAAGTATCTATTTTGAAGTCTTGATCGATTTTGGGGGTTGGGAAGGATCAGGTGATGGTTTTGGGTGTGATTTGATTTCGTCTAGAACATCAAAAATCCTTCAGGATGCTCCAAAATGACTCATCTATATCTATAATGATAGATCTTGATTAGGAGTATCTTTTTTAGTACATGTCAAGTATCTATTTTGAAGTCTTGATCGATTTTGGGGGTTGGGAAGGATCAGGTGATGGTTTTGGGTGTGATTTGATTTTCGTCTAGAACATCAAAAATCCTTCAGGATGCTCCAAAATGACTCATCTATATCTATAATGATAGATCTTGATTAGGAGTATCTTTTTCTAGTACATGTCAAGTATCTATTTTGAAGTCTTGATCGATTTTGGGGTTGGGAAGGATCAGGTGATGGTTTTGGGTGTGATTTGATTTTCGTCTAGAACATCAAAAATCCTTCAGGATGCTCCAAAATGACTCATCTATATCTATAATGATAGATCTTGATTAGGAGTATCTTTTTCTAGTACATGTCAAGTATCTATTTTGAAGTCTTGATCAATTTTGGGGGTTGGGAAGGATCAGGTGATGGTTTTGGGTGTGATTTGATTTTCGTTCTAGAACATCAAAAATCCTTCAGGATGCTCCAAAATGACTCATCTATATCTATAATGATAGATCTTGATTAGGAGTATCTTTTTCTAGTACATGTCAAGTATCTATTTTGAAGTCTTGATCGATTTTGGGGGTTGGGAAGGATCAGGTGATGGTTTTGGGTGTGATTTGATTTTCGTCTAGAACATCAAAAATCCTTCAAGATGCTCCAAAATGACTCATCTATATCTATAATGATAGATCTTGATTAGGAGTATCTTTTTCTAGTATATGTCAAGTATCTATTTTGAAGTCTTGATCGATTTTGGGGGTTGGGAAGGATCAGGTGATGGTTTTGGGTGTGATTTGATTTTCGTCTAGAACATCAAAAATCCTTCAGGATGCTCCAAAATGACTCATCTATATCTATAATGATAGATCTTGATTAGGAGTATCTTTTTCTAGTACATGTCAAGTATCTATTTTGAAGTCTTGATCGATTTTGGGGGTTGGGAAGGATCAGGTGATGGTTTTGGGTGTGATTTGATTTTCGTCTAGAACATCAAAAATCCTTCAGGGATGCTCCAAAATGACTCATCTATATCTATAATTATAGATCTTGATTAGTAGTATCTTTTTCTAGTACATGTCAAGTATCTATTTTGAAGTCTTGATCGATTTTGGGGGTTGGGAAGGATCAGGTGATGGTTTTGGGTGTGATTTGATTTTCGTCTAGAACATCAAAAATCCTTCAGGATGCTCCAAAATGACTCATCTATATCTATAATGATAGATCTTGATTAGAAGTATCTTTTTCTAGTACATGTCAAGTATCTATTTTGAAGTCTTGATCGATTTTGGGGGGTTGGGAAGGATCAGGTGATGGTTTTGTTTGTGATTTGATTTTCGTCTAGAACATCAAAATCCTTCAGGATGCTCCAAAATGACTCATCTATATCTATAATGATAGATCTTGATTAGGAGTATCTTTTTCTAGTACATGTCAAGTATCTATTTTGAAGTCTTGATCGATTTTGGGGGTTGGGAAGGATCAGGTGATGGTTTTGGGTGTGATTTGATTTTCGTCTAGAACATCAAAAATCCTTCAGGATGCTCCAAAATGACTCATCTATATCTATAATGATAGATCTTGATTAGGAGTATCTTTTTCTAGTACATGTCAAGTATCTATTTTGAAGTCTTGATCGATTTTGGGGGTTGGGAAGGATCAGGTGATGGTTTTGGGTGTGATTTGATTTTCGTCTAGAACATCAAAAATCCTTCAGGATGCTCCAAAATGACTCATCTATATCTATAATGATAGATCTTGATTAGGAGTATCTTTTTTTAGTACATGTCAAGTATCTATTTTGAAGTCTTGATCGATTTTGGGGGTTGGGAAGGATCAGGTGATGGTTTTGGGTGTGATTTGATTTTCGTCTAGAACATCAAAAATCCTTCAGGATGCTCCAAAATGACTCATCTATATCTATAATGATAGATCTTGATTAGGAGTATCTTTTTCTAGTACATGTCAAGTATCTATTTTGAAGTCTTGATCGATTTTGGGGGTTGGGAAGGATCAGGTGATGGTTTTGGGTGTGATTTGATTTTCGTCTAGAACATCAAAAATCCTTCAGGATGCTCTAAAATGACTCATCTATATCTATAATGATAGATCTTGATTAGGAGTATCTTTTTCTAGTACATTTCAAGTATCTATTTTGAAGTCTTGATCGATTTTGGAGGTTGGGAAGGATCAGGTGATGGTTTTGGGTGTGATTTGATTTTCGTCTAGAACATCAAAAATCCTTCAGGATGCTCCAAAATGACTCATCTATATCTATAATGATAGATTTTTATTAGGAGTATCTTTTTCTAGTACATGTCAAGTATCTATTTTGAAGTCTTGATCGATTTTGGGGGTTGGGAAGGATCAGGTGATGGTTTTGGGTGTGATTTGATTTTCGTCTAGAACATCAAAAATCCTTCAGGATGCTCCAAAATGACTCATCTATATCTATAATGATAGATCTTGATTAGGAGTATCTTTTTCTAGTACATGTCAAGTATCTATTTTGAAGTCTTGATCGATTTTGGGGGTTGGGAAGGATCAGGTGATGGTTTTGGGTGTGATTTGATTTTCGTCTAGAACATCAAAAACCCTTCAGGATGCTCCAAAATGACTCATCTATATCTATAATGATAGATCTTGATTAGGAGTATCTTTTTCTAGTACATGTCAAGTATCTATTTTGAAGTCTTGATCGATTTTGGGGGTTGGGAAGGATCAGGTGATGGTTTTGGGTGTGATTTGATTTTCGTCTAGAACATCAAAAATCCTTCAGGATGCTCCAAAATGACTCATCTATATCTATAATGATAGATCTTGATTAGGAGTATCTTTTTCTAGTACATGTCAAGTATCTATTTTGAAGTCTTGATCGATTTTGGGGGTTGGGAAGGATCAGGTGATGGTTTTGGGTGTGATTTGATTTTCGTCTAGAACATCAAAAATCCTTCAGGATGCTCCAAAATGACTCATCTATATCTATAATGATAGATCTTGATTAGGAGTATCTTTTTCTAGTACATGTCAAGTATCTATTTTGAAGTATTGATCGATTTTGGGGGTTGGGAAGGATCAGGTGATGGTTTTGGGTGTGATTTGATTTTCGTCTAGAACATCAAAAATCCTTCAGGATGCTCCAAAATGACTCATCTATATCTATAATGATAGATCTTGATTAGGAGTATCTTTTTCTAGTACATGTCAAGTATCTATTTTGAAGTCTTGATCGATTTTGGGGGTTGGGAAGGATCAGGTGATGGTTTTGGGTGTGATTTGATTTTCGTCTAGAACATCAAAAATCCTTCACGATGCTCCAAAATGACTCATCTATATCTATAATGATAGATCTTGATTAGGAGTATCTTTTTCTAGTACATGTCAAGTATCTATTTTGAAGTCTTGATCGATTTTGGGGGTTGGGAAGGATCAGGTGATGGTTTTGGGTGTGATTTGATTTTCGTCTAGAACATCAAAAATCCTTCAGGATGCTCCAAAATGACTCATCTATATCTATAATGATAGATCTTGATTAGGAGTATCTTTTTCTAGTACATGTCAAGTATCTATTTTGAAGTCTTGATCGATTTTGGGGGTTGGGAAGGATCAGGTGATGGTTTTGGGTGTGATTTGATTTTCGTCTAGAACATCAAAAATCCTTCAGGATGCTCCAAAATGACTCATCTATATCTATAATTATAGATCTTGATTAGGAGTATCTTTTTCTAGTACATGTCAAGTATCTATTTTGAAGTCTTGATCGATTTTGGGGGTTGGGAAGGATCAGGTGATGGTTTTGGGTGTGATTTGATTTTCGTCTAGAACATCAAAAATCCTTCAGGATGCTCCAAAATGACTCATCTATATCTATAATGATAGATCTTGATTAGGAGTATCTTTTTCTAGTACATGTCAAGTATCTATTTTGAAGTCTTGATCGATTTTGGGGGTTGGGAAGGATCAGGTGATGGTTTTGGGTGTGATTTGATTTTCGTCTAGAACATCAAAAATCCTTCAGGATGCTCCAAAATGACTCATCTATATCTATAATGATAGATCTTGATTAGGAGTATCTTTTTCTAGTACATGTCAAGTATCTATTTTGAAGTCTTGATCGATTTTGGGGGTTGGGAAGGATCAGGTGATGGTTTTGGGTGTGATTTGATTTTCGTCTAGAACATCAAAAATCTTTCAGGATGCTCCAAAATGACTCATCTATATCTATAATGATAGATCTTGATTAGGAGTATCTTTTTCTAGTACATGTCAAGTATCTATTTTGAAGTCTTGATCGATTTTGGGGGTTGGGAAGGATCAGGTGATGGTTTTGGGTGTGATTTGATTTTCGTCTAGAACATCAAAAATCCTTCAGGATGCTCCAAAATGACTCATCTATATCTATAATGATAGATCTTGATTAGGAGTATCTTTTTCTAGTACATGTCAAGTATCTATTTTGAAGTCTTGATCGATTTTGGGGGTTGGGAAGGATCAGGTGATGGTTTTGGGTGTGATTTGATTTTCGTCTAGAACATCAAAAATCCTTCAGGATGCTCCAAAATGACTCATCTATATCTATAATTATAGATCTTGATTAGGAGTATCTTTTTCTAGTACATGTCAAGTATCTATTTTGAAGTCTTGATCGATTTTGGGGGTTGGGAAGGATCAGGTGATGGTTTTGGGTGTGAATTGATTTTCGTCTAGAACATCAAAAATCCTTCAGGATGCTCCAAAATGACTCATCTATATCTATAATGATAGATCTTGATTAGGAGTATCTTTTTCTAGTACATGTCAAGTATCTATTTTGAAGTCTTGATCGATTTTGGGGGTTGGGAAGGATCAGGTGATGGTTTTGGGTGTGATTTGATTTTCGTCTAGAACATCAAAAATCCTTCAGGATGCTCCAAAATGACTCATCTATATCTATAATGATAGATCTTGATTAGGAGTATCTTTTTCTAGTACATGTCAAGTATCTATTTTGAAGTCTTGATCGATTTTGGGGGTTGGGAAGGATCAGGTGATGGTTTTGGGTGTGATTTGATTTTCGTCTAGAACATCAAAAATCCTTCAGGATGCTCCAAAATGACTCATCTATATCTATAATGATAGATCTTGATTAGGAGTATCTTTTTCTAGTACATGTCAAGTATCTATTTTGAAGTCTTGATCGATTTTGGGGGTTGGGAAGGATCAGGTGATGGTTTTGGGTGTGATTTGATTTTCGTCTAGAACATCAAAAATCCTTCAGGATGCTCCAAAATGACTCATCTATATCTATAATGATAGATCTTGATTAGGAGTATCTTTTTCTAGTACATGTCAAGTATCTATTTTGAAGTCTTGATCGATTTTGGGGGTTGGGAAGGATCAGGTGATGGTTTTGGGTGTGATTTGATTTTCGTCTAGAACATCAAAAATCCTTCAGGATGCTCCAAAATGACTCATCTATATCTATAATGATAGATCTTGATTAGGAGTATCTTTTTCTAGTACATGTCAAGTATCTATTTTGAAGTCTTGATCGATTTTGGGGGTTGGGAAGGATCAGGTGATGGTTTTGGGTGTGATTTGATTTTCGTCTAGAACATCAAAAATCCTTCAGGATGCTCCAAAATGACTCATCTATATCTATAATGATAGATCTTGATTAGGAGTATCTTTTTCTAGTACATGTCAAGTATCTATTTTGAAGTCTTGATCGATTTTGGGGGTTGGGAAGGATCAGGTGATGGTTTTGGGTGTGATTTGATTTTCGTCTAGAACATCAAAAATCCTTCAGGATGCTCCAAAATGACTCATCTATATCTATAATGATAGATCTTGATTAGGAGTATCTTTTTCTAGTACATGTCAAGTATCTATTTTGAAGTCTTGATCGATTTTGGGGGTTGGGAAGGATCAGGTGATGGTTTTGGGTGTTTTTTTTTTTTTTTTTTTTTTTTTATAATATGCAGGCACTCAAGGGGTTATTAGTACCCTTTATATGTTTATATTTAAACACAGTGCGAGCGTTAGGAAAATAGGGAAGGATTTAAGAGGAGATACCGGTGCACATTGGTCTTAAAGTTCTGAACATCAAAATGGGAGGGAAAAAACAGAGTTGGCCAAAGCATTCCACATTCTCGATGTGCGATTTAAGAAAGAATCTCTGTACTTAACAGTACGCCCGAAATTGAGCTCAAGGGTAAACTGATGAGCATTCCTAGAAGTGCGAGTATTACGGCTGAATTGTTTAAGGGGTGGAATGCAACTGGCTAATTCGACAGAACATTGTTTGTAAAAATATCTATAAAATAACGAAAGGCATGAAACATTGCGACGGTGTTCTAGCAATGTAAATGTTTCGATTATAGTTCTGTCGCCTATCATTTTTAAAGCCCTTTTTTGAATTCTATCCAAGAGATTTAAATTTGTTTTGGGGGCACCTGCCCAGATATGAGAATTATATTCAAGCTTTGGACGGATAAAAGCTTTGTAGATTATAGCCAGATCAGAAGGGGTGAAAAATTTCTTGCATCTTCGGAGAAATCCTAAGCATCTGGCAGCATTTTTGGCGATATCGAATATGTGATCATTCCATAAGAGGTGATCTGTGATATTCATACCAAGTACTGAAAGTTGATTAGTTTCCTGGATGCAAGTGCCGCTCATGGATAGCGGCATCGGGGGTGGGTTACGCTTTAACGACAGGAGACAGCATTGAGTTTTGGAAGCATTAAATTCTACACGGTTTTTGATTCCCCATTGGACAATGCTGTCAAGATCAGAATTTAATGAGCTTATCATACGCTGCCGTTGAAGTTCCACATCCGAAGGACAAGGATGTGAATCTATAAACGAGTATGAAAAGCTGAGGGTACTGTCGTCGGCGAAACAGGTTAATGGATTAGAAGTGGCAGACATAAGATCATTTATGAATATAAGAAAGAGTGTCGGAGACAAAACGGAGCCCTGGGGAACACCAGCATTTATTTTAAGAATTTCAGACTTGTAACCATCCAATACAACTTGTATTGAACGGTTAGAAAGGTAATTTCTAATCCAACGAAGAAGAGATTCATCAATACCAAAAGCACGCATTTTCGATAAGAGAGCTTGGTGCCAAACTCTATCAAATGCTTTTGAAATATCAAGTGCAATAATCTTACTTTCTCCAAAACGATGTAAAGATTTGTTCCACTGTTCGGTGAGATGGACCATGAGATCACCAGTGGACCTATTGCTACGAAAACCATACTGTCGGGCATTAAGAAGCTTCCGTTCTTCGAGATATTTCTTGAGCTGATAATTAATCAGCGTTTCCATGACCTTGGAAAGAAGGGACGTGAGTGCTATTGGACGATAGTTAGAGGGAGAGGAGGATTCGCCTTTTTTAGGGACAGGCTGGACAAATGCTATTTTCCATCCGCTCGGAAAAAGACCTGTAGAGTAGGAAAGATGGAAAAGTTTACGCAGTGGTTTTGCCAGCGATGAAGAACACCTCTTCAGAACAATTGGGGAGATACTATCCGGGCCAGCGGATTTGTGTATGTCAAGGTCTTTCAGTACTCTTGCAACTGCACGAGTGCGAAAGAAGATTGGTCCCATTGAATCATTTACGCTCTCAAGAACAGGAGGACTCATGACACTTTCCGGTAGCGTCGAATTAACAGCAAACTGTGCTGCAAGCAAATTGGCTTTATCAAACGAGCTTACATAGGGAGTGTCATTGTGGACGAGCGTTGGAACCGAGGATGACGTGGTGTTTCGTACGTTTTTTACAAATGACCAGAAATTTTTACTACCTTTGGGACATTGTAGTATTTTTTGCCTTAATTTCTGATCATGCAAAAATTTGGTTCGACGAATATAACCATTACATGTCTTCCTAGCTTGTTTGAACTTATTCCGGTTTTCCTCGGTCGGGTTGGCTTTGTAACAACGGAAACTTACATCTCTGATCCTAATAACCTCTTTACAGCTCGAATCAAACCATGAGTTCTCTTTGGGTTTGATAGATTTTACCCTGTTCGGGATAAAATTTCTCATTCCACAAAGAATTAAATTTGTAACCATATCTGCGCTGGAATCCACGTCACTATCGAGGAAGCATAGTGACCAGTTAAAGTTCCTGAAGAATTCATTGAGACCGTCCCAGTTGGCTTTCTCATATTGCCAAACGGTTCTCATAGGAGTTTTTTCTTTAACTGGGTTTTTTCGACATGAGAATTTTGCAGATATGATACAATGGTCTGATGTGCCTAGAGGCGGTAATACACTAATTGTGTATTTATTAGGGTCAGAGGTAAGAAACAAGTCTAGGGTGTTGGCGGATTGACCTGCAACGTCAGGGATTCGAGTTGGCTCATCGACAAGCTGGGTTAATTGATTTAACTCAGCAAAGATCTCAACATACCTTCCTTCCGGTGTTGACTGACCAGAATAACGAAGCCAAGAAGAATTGTGTACATTGAAATCGCCCGCAATGACAATTTCAGTGTGAGGATAATGGGCAACAATTCTTTGAATGGAGTCAGACAGAGCATCAAATTCGTTAAAAGTTGAATTTCTGTCCAGATTTGGACTTCGATATAAAAAACATGTGTGGATGATGTGTTTATTTACCGTGAATTTTAACCACATGAAGTTAAAGTTTGTGTTGGAGCGCAAACCATATTGTGGCTGGAGTTGGTATGCAACATCATTTCTTATATATACGGCTAGTCCATGATGAGGAAAAAATAATGGCACTAAGTTATACCCATTTAGATTGAATTCCGAATGATCGGAATCTTCACCTATTTGAGTTTCACTCAATGCCAAAACAGCTGGCCTGTTTGATGCAATGTGGACATATGTGGCATAGGAATTCTTTCTTAAACCACGAATGTTACTAAAGTCCACCCTGAATTCACTCAACATTTTAATGTATAAAACTTGTAAAACAACAAATTCGGACAATTACCTATAGTAAATGTAGTATCTAGAATCCAATTTGAACTTTTCAATAACAGACTTTCACTAGTGTTATGCCTTAGTGAAAATCTGCATATCGATCCGCCCCTGGTTAACTAGATATCACATGTACTAATCTATCCGAAGACATACCAACTCAATCCATATATACACTGCATAGCAATAAAAAGAACCGTATGCAATGTCTACATCGATTGTGATAATATGCCTGTGTGGGGTGGAGGGAAAGGAGAGAAGGGATTACCCATTACACTGTGTTAATCACTTTTGCCATTTCATTGCTTATTTATTAATTATATACGCAATGTTGAAGGTAGGTAGGTATTGTTTTGTTTGTTTTTTTTTTTTGTTTTTCCTTTTGTAATAAAAACACTGAACACTGAGTACATGCACTTGATAATGGAATTAACACGGCGACGAATTTATTTTAATTATTTTTATTTAATAGATTTAAAAGAAAGTATATAAGGGATGGACTATTATTGTTTTTAATTTTTTTTTTACTGGTTTGGGTTATTGAATTAGATTTAACAGACAACAAAATGCACATAAAGTAGACAATGCAATGGGAACAAGACTCTCAAGACGCGTGCGTTGCGGGTGGGATGCAGATCGGCACTCATTTGTGATTTGATTTTCGTCTAGAACATCAAAAATACTTCAGGATGCTCCAAAATGACTCATCTATATCTATAATGATAGATCTTGATTAGGAGTATCTTTTTCTAGTACATGTCAAGTATCTATTTTGAAGTCTTGATCGATTTTGGGGGTTGGGAAGGATCAGGTGATGGTTTTGGGTGTGATTTGATTTTCGTCTAGAACATCAAAAATCCTTCAGGATGCTCCAAAATGACTCATCTATATCTATAATGATAGATCTTGATTAGGAGTATCTTTTTCTAGTACATGTCAAGTATATATTTTGAAGTCTTGATCGATTTTGGGGGTTGGGAAGGATCAGGTGATGGTTTTGGGTGTGATTTGATTTTCGTCTAGAACATCAAAAATCCTTCAGGATGCTCCAAAATGACTCATCTATATCTATAATGATAGATCTTGATTAGGAGTATCTTTTTCTAGTACATGTCAAGTATCTATTTTGAAGTCTTGATCGATTTTGGGGGTTGGGAAGGATCAGGTGATGGTTTTGGGTGTGATTTGATTTTCGTCTAGAACATCAAAAATCCTTCAGGATGCTCCAAAATGACTCATCTATATCTATAATGATAGATCTTGATTAGGAGTATCTTTTTCTAGTACATGTCAAGTATCTATTTTGAAGTCTTGATCGATTTTGGGGGTTGGGAAGGATCAGGTGATGGTTTTGGGTGTGATTTGATTTTCGTCTAGAACATCAAAAATCCTTCAGGATGCTCCAAAATGACTCATCTATATCTATAATGATAGATCTTGATTAGGAGTATCTTTTTCTAGTACATGTCAAGTATCTATTTTGAAGTCTTGATCGATTTTGGGGGTTGGGAAGGATCAGGTGATGGTTTTGGGTGTGATTTGATTTTCGTCTAGAACATCAAAAATCCTTCAGGATGCTCCAAAATGACTCATCTATATCTATAATGATAGATCTTGATTAGGAGTATCTTTTTCTAGTACATGTCAAGTATCTATTTTGAAGTCTTGATCGATTTTGGGGGTTGGGAAGGATCAGGTGATGGTTTTGGGTGTGATTTGATTTTCGTCTAGAACATCAAAAATCCTTCAGGATGCTCCAAAATGACTCATCTATATCTATAATGATAGATCTTGATTAGGAGTATCTTTTTCTAGTACATGTCAAGTATCTATTTTGAAGTCTTGATCGATTTTGGGGGTTGGGAAGGATCAGGTGATGGTTTTGGGTGTGATTTGATTTTCGTCTAGAACATCAAAAATCCTTCAGGATGCTCCAAAATGACTCATCTATATCTATAATTATAGATCTTGATTAGGAGTATCTTTTTCTAGTACATGTCAAGTATCTATTTTGAAGTCTTGATCGATTTTGGGGGTTGGGAAGGATCAGGTGATGGTTTTGGGTGTGATTTGATTTTCGTCTAGAACATCAAAAATCCTTCAGGATGCTCCAAAATGACTCATCTATATCTATAATGATAGATCTTGATTAGGAGTATCTTTTTCTAGTACATGTCAAGTATCTATTTTGAAGTCTTGATCGATTTTGGGGGTTGGGAAGGATCAGGTGATGGTTTTGGGTGTGATTTGATTTTCGTCTAGAACATCAAAAATCCTTCAGGATGCTCCAAAATGACTCATCTATATCTATAATGATATATCTTGATTAGGAGTATCTTTTTCTAGTACATGTCAAGTATCTATTTTGAAGTCTTGATCGATTTTGGGGGTTGGGAAGGATCAGGTGATGGTTTTGGGTGTGATTTGATTTTCGTCTAGAACATCAAAAATCCTTCAGGATGCTCCAAAATGACTCATCTATATCTATAATGATAGATCTTGATTAGGAGTATCTTTTTCTAGTACATGTCAAGTATCTATTTTGAAGTCTTGATCGATTTTGGGGGTTGGGAAGGATCAGGTGATGGTTTTGGGTGTGATTTGATTTTCGTCTAGAACATCAAAAATCCTTCAGGATGCTCCAAAATGACTCATCTATACCTATAATGATAGATCTTGATTAGGAGTATCTTTTTCTAGTACATGTCAAGTATCTATTTTGAAGTCTTGATCGATTTTGGGGGTTGGGAAGGATCAGGTGATGGTTTTGGGTGTGATTTGATTTTCGTCTAGAACATCAAAAATCCTTCAGGATGCTCCAAAATGACTCATCTATATCTATAATGATAGATCTTGATTAGGAGTATCTTTTTCTAGTACATGTCAAGTATCTATTTTGAAGTCTTGATCGATTTTGGGGGTTGGGAAGGATCAGGTGATGGTTTTGGGTGTGATTTGATTTTCGTCTAGAACATCAAAAATCCTTCAGGATGCTCCAAAATGACTCATCTATATCTATAATGATAGATCTTGATTAGGAGTATCTTTTTCTAGTACATGTCAAGTATCTATTTTGAAGTCTTGATCGATTTTGGGGGTTGGGAAGGATCAGGTGATGGTTTTGGGTGTGATTTGATTTTCGTCTAGAACATCAAAAATCCTTCAGGATGCTCCAAAATGACTCATCTATATCTATAATGATAGATCTTGATTAGGAGTATCTTTTTCTAGTACATGTCAAGTATCTATTTTGAAGTCTTGATCGATTTTGGGGGTTGGGAAGGATCAGGTGATGGTTTTGGGTGTGATTTGATTTTCGTCTAGAACATCAAAAATCCTTCAGGATGCTCCAAAATGACTCATCTATATCTATAATGATAGATCTTGATTAGGAGTATCTTTTTCTAGTACATGTCAAGTATCTATTTTGAAGTCTTGATCGATTTTGGGGGTTGGGAAGGATCAGGTGATGGTTTTGGGTGTTTTTTTTTTTTTTTTTTTTTTTATAATATGCAGGCACTCAAGGGGTTATTAGTACCCTTTATATGTTTATATTTAAACACAGTGCGAGCGTTAGGAAAATAGGGAAGGATTTAAGAGGAGATACCGGTGCACATTGGTCTTAAAGTTCTGAACATCAAAATGGGAGGGAAAAACAGAGTTGGCCAAAGCATTCCACATTCTCGATGTGCGATTTAAGAAAGAATCTCTGTACTTAACAGTACGCCCGAAATTGAGCTCAAGGGTAAACTGATGAGCATTCCTAGAAGTGCGAGTATTACGGCTGAATTGTTTAAGGGGTGGAATGCAACTGGCTAATTCGACAGAACATTGTTTGTAAAAATATCTATAAAATAACGAAAGGCATGAAACATTGCGACGGTGTTCTAGCGATGTAAATGTTTCGATTATAGTTCTGTCGCCTATCATTTTTAAAGCCCTTTTTTGAATTCTATCCAAGAGATTTAAATTTGTTTTGGGGGCACCTGCCCAGATATGAGAATTATATTCAAGCTTTGGACGGATAAAAGCTTTGTAGATTATAGCCAGATCAGAAGGGGTGAAAAATTTCTTGCATCTTCGGAGAAATCCTAAGCATCTGGCAGCATTTTTGGCGATATCGAATATGTGATCATTCCATAAGAGGTGATCTGTGATATTCATACCAAGTACTGAAAGTTGATTAGTTTCCTGGATGCAAGTGCCGCTCATGGATAGCGGCATCGGGGGTGGGTTACGCTTTAACGACAGGAGACAGCATTGAGTTTTGGAAGCATTAAATTCTACACGGTTTTTGATTCCCCATTGGACAATGCTGTCAAGATCAGAATTTAATGAGCTTATCATACGCTGCCGTTGAAGTTCCACATCCGAAGGACAAGGATGTGAATCTATAAACGAGTATGAAAAGCTGAGGGTACTGTCGTCGGCGAAACAGGTTAATGGATTAGAAGTGGCAGACATAAGATCATTTATGAATATAAGAAAGAGTGTCGGAGACAAAACGGAGCCCTGGGGAACACCAGCATTTATTTTAAGAATTTCAGACTTGTAACCATCCAATACAACTTGTATTGAACGGTTAGAAAGGTAATTTCTAATCCAACGAAGAAGAGATTCATCAATACCAAAAGCACGCATTTTCGATAAGAGAGCTTGGTGCCAAACTCTATCAAATGCTTTTGAAATATCAAGTGCAATAATCTTACTTTCTCCAAAACGATGTAAAGATTTGTTCCACTGTTCGGTGAGATGGACCATGAGATCACCAGTGGACCTATTGCTACGAAAACCATACTGTCGGGCATTAAGAAGCTTCCGTTCTTCGAGATATTTCTTGAGCTGATAATTAATCAGCGTTTCCATGACCTTGGAAAGAAGGGACGTGAGTGCTATTGGACGATAGTTAGAGGGAGAGGAGGATTCGCCTTTTTTAGGGACAGGCTGGACAAATGCTATTTTCCATCCGCTCGGAAAAAGACCTGTAGAGTAGGAAAGATGGAAAAGTTTACGCAGTGGTTTTGCCAGCGATGAAGAACACCTCTTCAGAACAATTGGGGAGATACTATCCGGGCCAGCGGATTTGTGTATGTCAAGGTCTTTCAGTACTCTTGCAACTGCACGAGTGCGAAAGAAGATTGGTCCCATTGAATCATTTACGCTCTCAAGAACAGGAGGACTCATGACACTTTCCGGTAGCGTCGAATTAACAGCAAACTGTGCTGCAAGCAAATTGGCTTTATCAAACGAGCTTACATAGGGAGTGTCATTGTGGACGAGCGTTGGAACCGAGGATGACGTGGTGTTTCGTACGTTTTTTACAAATGACCAGAAATTTTTACTACCTTTGGGACATTGTAGTATTTTTTGCCTTAATTTCTGATCATGCAAAAATTTGGTTCGACGAATATAACCATTACATGTCTTCCTAGCTTGTTTGAACTTATTCCGGTTTTCCTCGGTCGGGTTGGCTTTGTAACAACGGAAACTTACATCTCTGATCCTAATAACCTCTTTACAGCTCGAATCAAACCATGAGTTCTCTTTGGGTTTGATAGATTTTACCCTGTTCGGGATAAAATTTCTCATTCCACAAAGAATTAAATTTGTAACCATATCTGCGCTGGAATCCACGTCACTATCGAGGAAGCATAGTGACCAGTTAAAGTTCCTGAAGAATTCATTGAGACCGTCCCAGTTGGCTTTCTCATATTGCCAAACGGTTCTCATAGGAGTTTTTTCTTTAACTGGGTTTTTTCGACATGAGAATTTTGCAGATATGATACAATGGTCTGATGTGCCTAGAGGCGGTAATACACTAATTGTGTATTTATTAGGGTCAGAGGTAAGAAACAAGTCTAGGGTGTTGGCGGATTGACCTGCAACGTCAGGGATTCGAGTTGGCTCATCGACAAGCTGGGTTAATTGATTTAACTCAGCAAAGATCTCAACATACCTTCCTTCCGGTGTTGACTGACCAGAATAACGAAGCCAAGAAGAATTGTGTACATTGAAATCGCCCGCAATGACAATTTCAGTGTGAGGATAATGGGCAACAATTCTTTGAATGGAGTCAGACAGAGCATCAAATTCGTTAAAAGTTGAATTTCTGTCCAGATTTGGACTTCGATATAAAAAACATGTGTGGATGATGTGTTTATTTACCGTGAATTTTAACCACATGAAGTTAAAGTTTGTGTTGGAGCGCAAACCATATTGTGGCTGGAGTTGGTATGCAACATCATTTCTTATATATACGGCTAGTCCATGATGAGGAAAAAATAATGGCACTAAGTTATACCCATTTAGATTGAATTCCGAATGATCGGAATCTTCACCTATTTGAGTTTCACTCAATGCCAAAACAGCTGGCCTGTTTGATGCAATGTGGACATATGTGGCATAGGAATTCTTTCTTAAACCACGAATGTTACTAAAGTCCACCCTGAATTCACTCAACATTTTAATGTATAAAACTTGTAAAACAACAAATTCGGACAATTACCTATAGTAAATGTAGTATCTAGAATCCAATTTGAACTTTTCAATAACAGACTTTCACTAGTGTTATGCCTTAGTGAAAATCTGCATATCGATCCGCCCCTGGTTAACTAGATATCACATGTACTAATCTATCCGAAGACATACCAACTCAATCCATATATACACTGCATAGCAATAAAAAGAACCGTATGCAATGTCTACATCGATTGTGATAATATGCCTGTGTGGGGTGGAGGGAAAGGAGAGAAGGGATTACCCATTACACTGTGTTAATCACTTTTGCCATTTCATTGCTTATTTATTAATTATATACGCAATGTTGAAGGTAGGTAGGTATTGTTTTGTTGTTTTTTTTTTTTGTTTTTCATTTTGTAATAAAAACACTGAACACTGAGTACATGCACTTGATAATGGAATTAACACGGCGACGAATTTATTTTAATTATTTTTATTTAATAGATTTAAAAGAAAGTATATAAGGGATGGACTATTATTGTTTTTAATTTTTTTTTTACTGGTTTGGGTTATTGAATTAGATTTAACAGACAACAAAATGCACATAAAGTAGACAATGCAATGGGAACAAGACTCTCAAGACGCGTGCGTTGCGGGTGGGATGCAGATCGGCACTCATTTGTGATTTGATTTTCGTCTAGAACATCAAAAATACTTCAGGATGCTTCAAAATGACTCATCTATATCTATAATGATAGATCTTGATTAGGAGTATCTTTTTCTAGTACATGTCAAGTATCTATTTTGAAGTCTTGATCGATTTTGGGGGTTGGGAAGGATCAGGTGATGGTTTTGGGTGTGATTTGATTTTCGTCTAGAACATCAAAAATCCTTCAGGATGCTCCAAAATGACTCATCTATATCTATAATGATAGATCTTGATTAGGAGTATCTTTTTCTAGTACATGTCAAGTATATATTTTGAAGTCTTGATCGATTTTGGGGGTTGGGAAGGATCAGGTGATGGTTTTGGGTGTGATTTGATTTTCGTCTAGAACATCAAAAATCCTTCAGGATGCTCCAAAATGACTCATCTATATCTATAATGATAGATCTTGATTAGGAGTATCTTTTTCTAGTACATGTCAAGTATCTATTTTGAAGTCTTGATCGATTTTGGGGGTTGGGAAGGATCAGGTGATGGTTTTGGGTGTGATTTGATTTTCGTCTAGAACATCAAAAATCCTTCAGGATGCTCCAAAATGACTCATCTATATCTATAATGATAGATCTTGATTAGGAGTATCTTTTTCTAGTACATGTCAAGTATCTATTTTGAAGTCTTGATCGATTTTGGGGGTTGGGAAGGATCAGGTGATGGTTTTGGGTGTGATTTGATTTTCGTCTAGAACATCAAAAATCCTTCAGGATGCTCCAAAATGACTCATCTATATCTATAATGATAGATCTTGATTAGGAGTATCTTTTTCTAGTACATGTCAAGTATCTATTTTGAAGTCTTGATCGATTTTGGGGGTTGGGAAGGATCAGGTGATGGTTTTGGGTGTGATTTGATTTTCGTCTAGAACATCAAAAATCCTTCAGGATGCTCCAAAATGACTCATCTATATCTATAATGATAGATCTTGATTAGGAGTATCTTTTTCTAGTACATGTCAAGTATCTATTTTGAAGTCTTGATCGATTTTGGGGGTTGGGAAGGATCAGGTGATGGTTTTGGGTGTGATTTGATTTTCGTCTAGAACATCAAAAATCCTTCAGGATGCTCCAAAATGACTCATCTATATCTATAATGATAGATCTTGATTAGGAGTATCTTTTTCTAGTACATGTCAAGTATCTATTTTGAAGTCAGTCGTAGACTAGCTTTCAAAGCGAGAACATCGATTAAGAGACGTCTTCATTCGTTGATTCGTGCTTCAATTGACAATTCAGTTGTCTCCCTTTTTCAAGTTATTAATTTCTTAATTTTTTCTCTTCTTTTTCAATTTTGCTTGCGTAAAAACATAACCCTATTTTGGTTTAAATTAAAGCATGGGCCCGGAGACGGGTTCTAAAAAGAAACCCCCAGGTTACTACGATGGTTTGTATGATAACTCGTCGCTAGAACCTAGGGCAAAAAAAAACAAAAATTGTGTTGATGAATTCCCAGCATTGCCGCAACAGCAAAACACAAAAAATCCTCGATTTATTGTTATTTCTGCTAAAGACCCACAAAAAACTCCGCTTTCAACTGTAAGTATTTTTATACTAAGAAAATCTATTGATTCTATCAGTACTTATTATGAAAATATTTCCTTCTTGAGAGATGGTAGTATTCTTATTTTGGTCAAAAATCAGCAAATCGCAGACAGATTTCTGAAAATAAAAAATCTCGCAAATCAAATCCCAGTTATCGTTTCTCTACACAAACAACTCAACTCTTCCAAAGGCATTGTGTATGCCCCTTGGCTTATTACTGTCAGTGAAGCTGAGATTGTAGCAGAAATGAAAGATCAGGGAGTAAGTGAAGTATATAAGTTCTCAAAAAAAATTGATACAAATAAATACCAACATACAGGCTTAATGCTCTTCACATTTGATTTATACCAAGCCCCTCAAACCGTAGAGATCGGTTGGTATAAAGCAAAGGTAAAAGAGTACATTCCCTCTCCCATGAGATGCCGCAATTGCCAATTACTGGGCCACACGACGAAACGCTGTTCAAAAGATCAAAAAATTTGTGAACACTGCAATTCTCCATTTCACGAACCATCCATATGCTCACGGATTATGTGCGCTAATTGCTTAGATAAGCACTCCGCCTCTTCAAAAACTTGCCCTAAATACCTCCAAAACAAAAACATCTTAATCATCAAAACACAAAAAAAATGTAGTATGGCTGAAGCCAAGCGTGCTTACAACCAACAAAACCCCGAACTTGTTAAGTCTATTAACATTGCTTATGCAGAAAGAGTTAAACAATTAGTCAACGCTCCTCAATCTGCCCCCGCAAGTTCACCTCAAAACTCTACCGATAAAACAAATAACTCTCTATCTATTCCTCCTACTCTACAAAATCCACTCGAAAGTACTTCTCTTACTTTAAAACAAAAGTCTATTCCTAATCAAATACCAAATAAATCATCTCTTTCTCCTCCTCACACCTCTCATATTGATTCTCTGAAAACTACGACATCCTTCTCTGATAAGCTACCTCTCGCAGAACAAATTGCTCTTAAATCGAATTCTCTTCATTACTCTCCCATATCCCTTTCCAACTCCTCTATTAATAATGATCAACCAACTCTTCCAAATCTCAATTATTTACAAAAGCACAATCATCAAAATCTAATCTCCAGTTCTCCAAACTCAAACCAACTCCCGCAATTAAACACATTAAAACAAACTAAATCAACTCCAATATCTATAGATCAATCAGTCGATATGACTGCTCACCAAACAGAACACAATGAACAAATATAATGAAAAACCTTCAACCTCCAAAATTCAGCCGGTGCTCTCACCTGGGGAGGGGGAAGCGAGCCCATCCGCTCTAGGTTGGGATTACTCTCTCCTCCGCAGTCGAAAGCATCGGCCAGCTCACCATACCACCTTCAACAAAATACCCAATCTCACAAATAACACATCACTACTCAAATTCATGCAATGGAACATCCAAGGATTTATTAACAACTACGACGAATTGAACCTTCTGATAAAAGAATTCAATTCAGATGTTATCTGTTTACAAGAGACGCATTGCGCCTATAATACAGTTCCCTTTATACCTAAACCATATATTGCTTATTTTAATAATTTCCCTCACATCAACACTTGCAAACAGGGAGTTGGTATCCTAATTAAAAATAATATCCCCCACAGACTACTACAAATCAACTCGAATATACTTTTAACAGCAGTCGAAATTTTGTCAAGTATCAAACTAACAATTATCTGTATTTACATTCACCCTGATCAAAATTTCGCTTACAGAGATTTAGTTAACATTATAAAACAAGTTAACACTCCTTTCATATTGATGGGGGATGTTAATTCGTGGAGCCAACTTTGGGGATCTCCAAAAACCACTAAACGCGGGGCAATTTTTGAAGATTTTATTATAAAATCAAATCTGTCTTTATTAAATGACGGATCTCCTACACATTTTTCAACACACAACACACTAACTCATATTGATATTACTTGCTGCACCTCTGATTTAATAACGAAAACATCTTGGTGTGCACTTAAAGAATTATATAGCAGTGACCACTTTCCAATCCTAGCATTTATTGAACTTAGCTCACAGCATAATCTTCAGGTACATAGTCCAAGATATATCACCCAACGTGCTAACTGGAACAAGTTCAAAAACAGCTTCCAAAACATTCCACCTGAACCTAACTTCACTTGTGTCAACAAAGAAGCTGCAAAAATTCTCAAAACCATTCGTAATGCTGCCAACAATTCTATTCCTCAAACTTCACCTACAGATCTTAAAAAAAGATCTGTTCCTTGGTGGAATAAAGAATTAGCTATGCTTAGAGCCGAAAAAGTCAGAACCTGGCGGTCTTTTAAAAAAAGTCCCAACCAAGTCAACTTACTAGCATACAAGAAAGCTAATGCTAGGTTTAGAAAACTTATGAGAACGAGTAAAACAAAATCCTTTGAAGAGTTCACTAGTAGGATTAACCCCAACTCCCCAATAAATCAAGTATGGCAAAACATTCGTACATTAACAGGGAGTTCCAAAACCACCTTCTCTAGTTCAATAAAAACGCACAATAGCTTTGCCACAACCCCTGAACAACAATCAAACGCATTTGCTGAGACATGGTCTCGTAATGCTAACAACTCAAATTTCTCATCAGAATTTAATACCAACAAAAATGAGTATCTCACATCACCTGTTCTACCCGCTCAAAACGCTGCAGCAAAACGAATTGAAGTCAAAATCACTTCTCTTGAATTGGAAAGTTGCTTGAGTGTAGTCAAAGGTAAGACCCCTGGTCGGGATAGAGTACCATATCCTATGCTCAAAAACCTACCAAAATTCACTAAACTTAGACTCCTTAACCTTTACAATAAAATATTTGACAGTGGTGTCATACCACAAAGCTGGAAAACAGCTACAACCATCCCTATTTTAAAACCAAAGAAAGATATCGACATTATTGATAGCTATCGGCCAATATCTTTACTGCCTTGTATTTCTAAGGTACTTGAAAAAATTGTTGCCAATCGAATCTTGTGGTTTACTGAATTTAAAAAAGTCTTAAGCAATAAACAAGTTGCGTTTAAGCCCAAAAGAGGTTGTACTGACGCCCTTCTTCATCTTGATTATGTAATTTCAAACGCTCTATCTGCTCGAAATCATGTGTCCGTTTTGGCCCTTGATTTTGAAAAAGCCTTCGACCGAATCGGTATTCACCTCGTTTTGCAAAAATTAAGACAATGGGGCATCGGCCCAAATATTTTCAATTACATTAAATCATTTTTAACTAACAGAAAATTTTCGGTAAAAGTTAGTAATTGTTTTTCTAAAACATTTCCACTTGACAACGGTATCCCTCAAGGATCACCATTATCAGTAATTTTATTTTCCATTGCTTTTGATGAAATAAATTCTATTATCTCTAAATACAAAGATCTAGATCATTGTGTCTATGCAGATGATGCATACATCCTTTGTAAACACAATGCTCAAGAACTCACCAAAAACTTATTTTTAAACTTATTAAAAGATATCAATGAATGGTCAACGCTCTCTGGCTCTAAATTATCTCTAAGCAAATGTAAAATACTTCATATTTGTAGAAAAAAAAATTGTTTTAATTTTAATCTTGAAATTAATAATATTCAAATTGTAAATGTAAACAGTTTATGTATTTTAGGTTTAGTCTTTAATTGTAAATATAATTGGAAAGACCACTGTACTTATTTAAAAAAATCACTAGCAGCTAGACTCAATATAATAAAATATCTTTCATCAAACAAAAGCAATGTACACATAAACTCCCTATGTCAAATAACTAAAATGTTAGTATTGAGTAAGATTGATTACGCTCTCTCTATCTACGGATCCGCCCCAAAAACAACACGTAACATTTTCAAACCTTCCTATCATCAAGCTGCAAGAAGAAGTATCAACGCCTTTCCAACCAGCCCAATCAGAAACATTCTTGCTGAAGCTGGGCTTCCAACAATTGAAGAACGCCATTCTAGTGCTATCGCCAGGCTTTTACCTAAATTAACTTTTTTAACGGGATCTGTTATAGATAAAGATATCAAACTGGCTGCATCACATAAAAGACCCAGACGAATCCGTTCTACTATCCACACCATACTGGAAACGGGGAAACAAATGGAAATACCCTATCGATGTAACCAAAAATATACACCATCTCACCCACCGAGTCTTCTTAACACAGAATCAATCCTCCTCACCCTCTCGGAATTCAAAAAACAAAGTACCAACGACGTGTTATATAAAAAAATGTTTACCCAAATTTCCTTCAATCTTTCCAAATCTGGATGGAAAATGTTGTTTACAGACGGATCAAAAAACCAATACAACACCACATTTGCAGTCATATCAAAAGATGGCAACATATCTGTTCAAGGCATCCTGCCTAATATAACTTCTATTTTTACAGCAGAAGCTATAGCAATATTAGAAGCGATAAAAAAATATTCTAATGTATCAGGCAAATGGGCAATATGCTCTGATAGTCTTTCTGTCCTACAAGCTATTTTGAATCCTTCAAACAGCTCTATGATCATCTCTAAAATCCGAGACATACTAATTACAAAAACTAATAAACTAAAGTTAATATGGACTCCTGGACACGTTGGTATACTAGGCAACGAATTAGCCGACAAAGCAGCTAACAACGCACGAATGGCTCCGGTTCATACGTTCGACATGTACTCAGAGAGTGATCTAATAAAACTTATCCGTTCCAAAATTTGCGAAAACAACCAAAAAGAGTGGAACGCATACAAACACCATTACTCTAAGATCAACCCAAGCAAATCACATCCAAAATACCCGACAAATATACCTAAGTCAAAAATCTCCAACTTTGTTCGACTTCGGCTGGGCCATACCGCAATAACTCACGAGTATCTGCTCAAAAAGGACCCTCCCCCAACTTGTGTTTGCCAAAACATCATCACAATTGATCACCTTCTCAGCTCCTGCCTTCTCTCCTCTAATGTTATAAAAAACAAAATCAACCTTAAGACAAATATCTTAGAAATATTAAATAAACCAAACTATGATAATATCCAAATGATTAACTTCATTTTAACACTACTTAAACTTAAATTATAATACTTTCAATACAAAGAGCCGATAGTCTAGCTGCTAGTGCTCTTAAATGTACTATTTGTAATATATTTTAATATGTTACTGATAAAAATAAATAAATAAATAAATAAATATTTTGAAGTCTTGATCGATTTTGGGGGTTGGGAAGGATCAGGTGATGGTTTTGGGTGTGATTTGATATTCGTCTAGAACATCAAAAATCCTTCAGGATGCTCCAAAATGACTCATCTATATCTATAATGATAGATCTTGATTAGGAGTATCTTTTTCTAGTACATGTCAAGTATCTATTTTGAAGTCTTGATCGATTTTGGGGGTTGGGAAGGATCAGGTGATGGTTTTGGGTGTGATTTGATTTTCGTCTAGAACATCAAAAATCCTTCAGGATGCTCCAAAATGACTCATCTATATCTATAATGATAGATCTTGATTAGGAGTATCTTTTTCTAGTACATGTCAAGTATCTATTTTGAAGTCTTGATCGATTTTGGGGGTTGGGAAGGATCAGGTGATGGTTTTGGGTGTGATTTGATTTTCGTCTAGAACATCAAAAATCCTTCAGGATGCTCCAAAATGACTCATCTATATCTATAATGATAGATCTTGATTAGGAGTATCTTTTTCTAGTACATGTCAAGTATCTATTTTGAAGTCTTGATCGATTTTGGGGGTTGGGAAGGATCAGGTGATGGTTTTGGGTGTGATTTGATTTTCGTCTAGAACATCAAAAATCCTTCAGGATGCTCCAAAAATACTCATCTATATCTATAATGATAGATCTTGATTAGGAGTATCTTTTTCTAGTACATGTCAAGTATCTATTTTGAAGTCTTGATCGATTTTGGGGGTTGGGAAGGATCAGGTGATGGTTTTGGGTGTGATTTGATTTTCGTCTAGAACATCAAAAATCCTTCAGGATGCTCCAAAATGACTCATCTATATCTATAATGATAGATCTTGATTAGGAGTATCTTTTTCTAGTACATGTCAAGTATCTATTTTGAAGTCTTGATCGATTTTGGGGGTTGGGAAGGATCAGGTGATGGTTTTGGGTGTGATTTGATTTTCGTCTAGAACATCAAAAATCCTTCAGGATGCTCCAAAATGACTCATCTATATCTATAATGATAGATCTTGATTAGGAGTATCTTTTTCTAGTACATGTCAAGTATCTATTTTGAAGTCTTGATCGATTTTGGGGGTTGGGAAGGATCAGGTGATGGTTTTGGGTGTGATTTGATTTTCGTCTAGAACATCAAAAATCCTTCAGGATACTCCAAAATGACTCATCTATATCTATAATGATAGATCTTGATTAGGAGTATCTTTTTCTAGTACATGTCAAGTATCTATTTTGAAGTCTTGATCGATTTTGGGGGTTGGGAAGGATCAGGTGATGGTTTTGGGTGTGATTTGATTTTCGTCTAGAACATCAAAAATCCTTCAGGATGCTCCAAAATGACTCATCTATATCTATAATGATAGATCTTGATTAGGAGTATCTTTTTCTAGTACATGTCAAGTATCTATTTTGAAGTCTTGATCGATTTTGGGGGTTGGGAAGGATCAGGTAATGGTTTTGGGTGTGATTTGATTTTCGTCTAGAACATCAAAAATCCTTCAGGATGCTCCAAAATGACTCATCTATATCTATAATGATAGATCTTGATTAGGAGTATCTTTTTCTAGTACATGTCAAGTATCTATTTTGAAGTCTTGATCGATTTTGGGGGTTGGGAAGGATCAGGTGATGGTTTTGGGTGTGATTTGATTTTCGTCTAGAACATCAAAAATCCTTCAGGATGCTCCAAAATGACTCATCTATATCTATAATGATAGATCTTGATTAGGAGTATCTTTTTCTAGTACATGTCAAGTATCTATTTTGAAGTCTTGATCGATTTTGGGGGTTGGGAAGGATCAGGTGATGGTTTTGGGTGTGATTTGATTTTCGTCTAGAACATCAAAAATCCTTCAGGATGCTCCAAAATGACTCATCTATATCTATAATGATAGATCTTGATTAGGAGTATCTTTTTCTAGTACATGTCAAGTATCTATTTTGAAGTCTTGATCGATTTTGGGGGTTGGGAAGGATCAGGTGATGGTTTTGGGTGTGATTTGATTTTCGTCTAGAACATCAAAATTCCTTCAGGATGCTCCAAAATGACTCATCTATATCTATAATGATAGATCTTGATTAGGAGTATCTTTTTCTAGTACATGTCAAGTATCTATTTTGAAGTCTTGATCGATTTTGGGGGTTGGGAAGGATCAGATGATGGTTTTGGGTGTGATTTGATTTTCGTCTAGAACATCAAAAATCCTTCAGGATGCTCCAAAATGACTCATCTATATCTATAATGATAGATCTTGATTAGGAGTATCTTTTTCTAGTACATGTCAAGTATCTATTTTGAAGTCTTGATCGATTTTGGGGGTTGGGAAGGATCAGGTGATGGTTTTGGGTGTGATTTGATTTTCGTCTAGAACATCAAAAATCCTTCAGGATGCTCCAAAATGACTCATCTATATCTATAATGATAGATCTTGATTAGGAGTATCTTTTTCTAGTACATGTCAAGTATCTATTTTGAAGTCTTGATCGATTTTGGGGGTTGGGAAGGATCAGGTGATGGTTTTGGGTGTGATTTGATTTTCGTCTAGAACATCAAAAATCCTTCAGGATGCTCCAAAATGACTCATCTATATCTATAATGATAGATCTTGATTAGGAGTATCTTTTTCTAGTACATGTCAAGTATCTATTTTGAAGTCTTGATCAATTTTGGGGGTTGGGAAGGATCAGGTGATGGTTTTGGGTGTGATTTGATTTTCGTCTAGAACATCAAAAATCCTTCAGGATGCTCCAAAATGACTCTTCTATATCTATAATGATAGATCTTGATTAGGAGTATCTTTTTCTAGTACATGTCAAGTATCTATTTTGAAGTCTTGATCGATTTTGGGGGTTGGGAAGGATCAGGTGATGGTTTTGGGTGTGATTTGATTTTCGTCTAGAACATCAAAAATCCTTCAGGATGCTCCAAAATGACTCATCTATATCTATAATGATAGATCTTGATTAGAAGTATCTTTTTCTAGTACATGTCAAGTATCTATTTTGAAGTCTTGATCGATTTTGGGGGTTGGGAAGGATCAGGTGATGGTTTTGGGTGTGATTTGATTTTCGTCTAGAACATCAAAAATCCTTCAGGATGCTCCAAAATGACTCATCTATATCTATAATGATAGATCTTGATTAGGAGTATCTTTTTCTAGTACATGTCAAGTATCTATTTTGAAGTCTTGATCGATTTTGGGGGTTGGGAAGGATCAGGTGATGGTTTTGGGTGTGATTTGATTTTCGTCTAGAACATCAAAAATCCTTCAGGATGCTCCAAAATGACTCATCTATATCTATAATGATAGATCTTGATTAGGAGTATCTTTTTCTAGTACATGTCAAGTATCTATTTTGAAGTCTTGATCGATTTTGGGGGTTGGGAAGGATCAGGTGATGGTTTTGGGTGTGATTTGATTTTCGTCTAGAACATCAAAAATCCTTCAGGATGCTCCAAAATGACTCATCTATATCTATAATGATAGATCTTGATTAGGAGTATCTTTTTCTAGTACATGTCAAGTATCTATTTTGAAGTCTTGATCGATTTTGGGGGTTGGGAAGGATCAGGTGATGGTTTTGGGTGTGATTTGATTTTCGTCTAGAACATCAAAAATCCTTCAGGATGCTCCAAAATGACTCATCTATATCTATAATGATAGATCTTGATTAGGAGTATCTTTTTCTAGTACATGTCAAGTATCTATTTTGAAGTCTTGATCGATTTTGGGGGTTGGGAAGGATCAGGTGATGGTTTTGGGTGTGATTTGATTTTCGTCTAGAACATCAAAAATCCTTCAGGATACTCCAAAATGACTCATCTATATCTATAATGATAGATCTTGATTAGGAGTATCTTTTTCTAGTACATGTCAAGTATCTATTTTGAAGTCTTGATCGATTTTGGTGGTTGGGAAGGATCAGGTGATGGTTTTGGGTGTGATTTGATTTTCGTCTAGAACATCAAAAATCCTTCAGGATGCTCCAAAATGACTCATCTATATCTATAATGATAGATCTTGATTAGGAGTATCTTTTTCTAGTACATGTCAAGTATCTATTTTGAAGTCTTGATCGATTTTGGGGGTTGGGAAGGATCAGGTGATGGTTTTGGGTGTGATTTGATTTTCGTCTAGAACATCAAAAATCCTTCAGGATGCTCCAAAATGACTCATCTATATCTATAATGATAGATCTTGATTAGGAGTATCTTTTTCTAGTACATGTCAAGTATCTATTTTGAAGTCTTGATCGATTTTGGGGGTTGGGAAGGATCAGGTGATGGTTTTGGGTGTGATTTGATTTTCGTCTAGAACATCAAAAATCCTTCAGGATGCTCCAAAATGACTCATCTATATCTATAATGATAGATCTTGATTAGGAGTATCTTTTTCTAGTACATGTCAAGTATCTATTTTGAAGTCTTGATCGATTTTGGGGGTTGGGAAGGATCAGGTGATGGTTTTGGGTGTGATTTGATTTTCGTCTAGAACATCAAAAATCCTTCAGGATGCTCCAAAATGACTCATCTATATCTATAATGATAGATCTTGATTAGGAGTATCTTTTTCTAGTACATGTCAAGTATCTATTTTGAAGTCTTGATCAATTTTGGGGGTTGGGAAGGATCAGGTGATGGTTTTGGGTGTGATTTGATTTTCGTCTAGAACATCAAAAATCCTTCAGGATGCTCCAAAATGACTCTTCTATATCTATAATGATAGATCTTGATTAGGAGTATCTTTTTCTAGTACATGTCAAGTATCTATTTTGAAGTCTTGATCGATTTTGGGGGTTGGGAAGGATCAGGTGATGGTTTTGGGTGTGATTTGATTTTCGTCTAGAACATCAAAAATCCTTCAGGATGCTCCAAAATGACTCATCTATATCTATAATGATAGATCTTGATTAGAAGTATCTTTTTCTAGTACATGTCAAGTATCTATTTTGAAGTCTTGATCGATTTTGGGGGTTGGGAAGGATCAGGTGATGGTTTTGGGTGTGATTTGATTTTCGTCTAGAACATCAAAAATCCTTCAGGATGCTCCAAAATGACTCATCTATATCTATAATGATAGATCTTGATTAGGAGTATCTTTTTCTAGTACATGTCAAGTATCTATTTTGAAGTCTTGATCGATTTTGGGGGTTGGGAAGGATCAGGTGATGGTTTTGGGTGTGATTTGATTTTCGTCTAGAACATCAAAAATCCTTCAGGATGCTCCAAAATGACTCATCTATATCTATAATGATAGATCTTGATTAGGAGTATCTTTTTCTAGTACATGTCAAGTATCTATTTTGAAGTCTTGATCGATTTTGGGGGTTGGGAAGGATCAGGTGATGGTTTTGGGTGTGATTTGATTTTCGTCTAGAACATCAAAAATCCTTCAGGATGCTCCAAAATGACTCATCTATATCTATAATGATAGATCTTGATTAGGAGTATCTTTTTCTAGTACATGTCAAGTATCTATTTTGAAGTCTTGATCGATTTTGGGGGTTGGGAAGGATCAGGTGATGGTTTTGGGTGTGATTTGATTTTCGTCTAGAACATCAAAAATCCTTCAGGATGCTCCAAAATGACTCATCTATATCTATAATGATAGATCTTGATTAGGAGTATCTTTTTCTAGTACATGTCAAGTATCTATTTTGAAGTCTTGATCGATTTTGGGGGTTGGGAAGGATCAGGTGATGGTTTTGGGTGTGATTTGATTTTCGTCTAGAACATCAAAAATCCTTCAGGATACTCCAAAATGACTCATCTATATCTATAATGATAGATCTTGATTAGGAGTATCTTTTTCTAGTACATGTCAAGTATCTATTTTGAAGCCTTGATCGATTTTGGGGGTTGGGAAGGATCAGGTGATGGTTTTGGGTGTGATTTGATTTTCGTCTAGAACATCAAAAATCCTTCAGGATGCTCCAAAATGACTCATCTATATCTATAATGATAGATCTTGATTAGGAGTATCTTTTTCTAGTACATGTCAAGTATCTATTTTGAAGTCTTGATCGATTTTGGGGGTTGGGAAGGATCAGGTGATGGTTTTGGGTGTGATTTGATTTTCGTCTAGAACATCAAAAATCCTTCAGGATGCTCCAAAATGACTCATCTATATCTATAATGATAGATCTTGATTAGGAGTATCTTTTTCTAGTACATGTCAAGTATCTATTTTGAAGTCTTGATCGATTTTGGGGGTTGGGAAGGATCAGGTGATGGTTTTGGGTGTGATTTGATTTTCGTCTAGAACATCAAAAATCCTTCAGGATGCTCCAAAATGACTCATCTATATCTATAATGATAGATCTTGATTAGGAGTATCTTTTTCTAGTACATGTCAAGTATCTATTTTGAAGTCTTGATCGATTTTGGGGGTTGGGAAGGATCAGGTGATGGTTTTGGGTGTGATTTGATTTTCGTCTAGAACATCAAAAATCCTTCAGGATGCTCCAAAATGACTCATCTATATCTATAATGATAGATCTTGATTAGGAGTATCTTTTTCTAGTACATGTCAAGTATCTATTTTGAAGTCTTGATCGATTTTGGGGGTTGGGAAGGATCAGGTGATGGTTTTGGGTGTGATTTGATTTTCGTCTAGAACATCAAAAATCCTTCAGGATGCTCCAAAATGACTCATCTATATCTATAATGATAGATCTTGATTAGGAGTATCTTTTTCTAGTACATGTCAAGTATCTATTTTGAAGTCTTGATCGATTTTGGGGGTTGGGAAGGATCAGGTGATGGTTTTGGGTGTGATTTGATTTTCGTCTAGAACATCAAAAATCCTTCAGGATGCTCCAAAATGACTCATCTATATCTATAATGATAGATCTTGATTAGGAGTATCTTTTTCTAGTACATGTCAAGTATCTATTTTGAAGTCTTGATCGATTTTGGGGGTTGGGAAGGATCAGGTGATGGTTTTGGGTGTGATTTGATTTTCGTCTAGAACATCAAAAATCCTTCAGGATGCTCTAAAATGACTCATCTATATCTATAATGATAGATCTTGATTAGGAGTATCTTTTTCTAGTACATGTCAAGTATCTATTTTGAAGTCTTGATCGATTTTGGGGGTTGGGAAGGATCAGGTGATGGTTTTGGGTGTGATTTGATTTTCGTCTAGAACATCAAAAATCCTTCAGGATGCTCCAAAATGACTCATCTATATCAATAATGATAGATCTTGATTAGGAGTATCTTTTTCTAGTACATGTCAAGTATCTATTTTGAAGTCTTGATCGATTTTGGGGGTTGGGAAGGATCAGGTGATGGTTTTGGGTGTGATTTGATTTTCGTCTAGAACATCAAAAATCCTTCAGGATGCTCCAAAATGACTCATCTATATCTATAATTATAGATCTTGATTAGGAGTATCTTTTTCTAGTACATGTCAAGTATCTATTTTGAAGTCTTGATCGATTTTGGGGGTTGGGAAGGATCAGGTGATGGTTTTGGGTGTGATTTGATTTTCGTCTAGAACATCAAAAATCCTTCAGGATGCTCCAAAATGACTCATCTATATCTATAATGATAGATCTTGATTAGGAGTATCTTTTTCTAGTACATGTCAAGTATCTATTTTGAAGTCTTGATCGATTTTGGGGGTTGGGAAGGATCAGGTGATGGTTTTGGGTGTGATTTGATTTTCGTCTAGAACATCAAAAATCCTTCAGGATGCTCCAAAATGACTCATCTATATCTATAATGATAGATCTTGATTAGGAGTATCTTTTTCTAGTACATGTCAAGTATCTATTTTGAAGTCTTGATCGATTTTGGGGGTTGGGAAGGATCAGGTGATGGTTTTGGGTGTGATTTGATTTTCGTCTAGAACATCAAAAATCCTTCAGGATGCTCCAAAATGACTCATCTATATCTATAATGATAGATCTTGATTAGGAGTATCTTTTTCTAGTACATGTCAAGTATCTATTTTGAAGTCTTGATCGATTTTGGGGGTTGGGAAGGATCAGGTGATGGTTTTGGGTGTGATTTGATTTTCGTCTAGAACATCAAAAATCCTTCAGGATGCTCCAAAATGACTCATCTATATCTATAATGATAGATCTTGATTAGGAGTATCTTTTTCTAGTACATGTCAAGTATCTATTTTGAAGTCTTGATCGATTTTGGGGGTTGGGAAGGATCAGGTGATGGTTTTGGGTGTGATTTGATTTTCGTCTAGAACATCAAAAATCCTTCAGGATGCTCCAAAATGACTCATCTATATCTATAATGATAGATCTTGATTAGGAGTATCTTTTTCTAGTACATGTCAAGTATCTATTTTGAAGTCTTGATCGATTTTGGGGGTTGGGAAGGATCAGGTGATGGTTTTGGGTGTGATTTGATTTTCGTCTAGAACATCAAAAATCCTTCAGGATGCTCCAAAATGACTCATCTATATCTATAATGATAGATCTTGATTAGGAGTATCTTTTTCTAGTACATGTCAAGTATCTATTTTGAAGTCTTGATCGATTTTGGGGGTTGGGAAGGATCAGGTGATGGTTTTGGGTGTGATTTGATTTTCGTCTAGAACATCAAAAATCCTTCAGGATGCTCCAAAATGACTCATCTATACCTATAATGATAGATCTTGATTAGGAGTATCTTTTTCTAGTACATGTCAAGTATCTATTTTGAAGTCTTGATCGATTTTGGGGGTTGGGAAGGATCAGGTGATGGTTTTGGGTGTGATTTGATTTTCGTCTAGAACATCAAAAATCCTTCAGGATGCTCCAAAATGACTCATCTATATCTATAATGATAGATCTTGATTAGGAGTATCTTTTTCTAGTACATGTCAAGTATCTATTTTGAAGCCTTGATCGATTTTGGGGGTTGGGAAGGATCAGGTGATGGTTTTGGGTGTGATTTGATTTTCGTCTAGAACATCAAAAATCCTTCAGGATGCTCCAAAATGACTCATCTATATCTATAATGATAGATCTTGATTAGGAGTATCTTTTTCTAGTACATGTCAAGTATCTATTTTGAAGTCTTGATCGATTTTGGGGGTTGGGAAGGATCAGGTGATGGTTTTGGGTGTGATTTGATTTTCGTCTAGAACATCAAAAATCCTTCAGGATGCTCCAAAATGACTCATCTATATCTATAATGATAGATCTTGATTAGGAGTATCTTTTTCTAGTACATGTCAAGTATCTATTTTGAAGTCTTGATCGATTTTGGGGGTTGGGAAGGATCAGGTGATGGTTTTGGGTGTGATTTGATTTTCGTCTAGAACATCAAAAATCCTTCAGGATGCTCCAAAATGACTCATCTATATCTATAATGATAGATCTTGATTAGGAGTATCTTTTTCTAGTACATGTCAAGTATCTATTTTGAAGTCTTGATCGATTTTGGGGGTTGGGAAGGATCAGGTGATGGTTTTGGGTGTGATTTGATTTTCGTCTAGAACATCAAAAATCCTTCAGGATGCTCCAAAATGACTCATCTATATCTATAATGATAGATCTTGATTAGGAGTATCTTTTTCTAGTACATGTCAAGTATCTATTTTGAAGTCTTGATCGATTTTGGGGGTTGGGAAGGATCAGGTGATGGTTTTGGGTGTGATTTGATTTTCGTCTAGAACATCAAAAATCCTTCAGGATGCTCCAAAATGACTCATCTATATCTATAATGATAGATCTTGATTAGGAGTATCTTTTTCTAGTACATGTCAAGTATCTATTTTGAAGTCTTGATCGATTTTGGGGGTTGGGAAGGATCAGGTGATGGTTTTGGGTGTGATTTGATTTTCGTCTAGAACATCAAAAATCCTTCAGGATGCTCCAAAATGACTCATCTATATCTATAATGATAGATCTTGATTAGGAGTATCTTTTTCTACTACATGTCAAGTATCTATTTTGAAGTCTTGATCGATTTTGGGGGTTGGGAAGGATCAGGTGATGGTTTTGGGTGTGATTTGATTTACGTCTAGAACATCAAAAATCCTTCAGGATGCTCCAAAATGACTCATCTATATCTATAATGATAGATCTTGATTAGGAGTATCTTTTTCTAGTACATGTCAAGTATCTATTTTGAAGTCTTGATCGATTTTGGGGGTTGGGAAGGATCAGGTGATGGTTTTGGGTGTGATTTGATTTTCGTCTAGAACATCAAAAATCCTTCAGGATGCTCCAAAATGACTCATCTATATCTATAATGATAGATCTTGATTAGGAGTATCTTTTTCTAGTACATGTCAAGTATCTATTTTGAAGTCTTGATCGATTTTGGGGGTTGGGAAGGATCAGGTGATGGTTTTGGGTGTGATTTGATTTTCGTCTAGAACATCAAAAATCCTTCAGGATGCTCCAAAATGACTCATCTATATCTATAATGATAGATCTTGATTAGGAGTATCTTTTTCTAGTACATGTCAAGTATCTATTTTGAAGTCTTGATCGATTTTGGGGGTTGGGAAGGATCAGGTGATGGTTTTGGGTGTGATTTGATTTTCGTCTAGAACATCAAAAATCCTTCAGGATGCTCCAAAATGACTCATCTATATCTATAATGATAGATCTTGATTAGGAGTATCTTTTTCTAGTACATGTCAAGTATCTATTTTGAAGTCTTGATCGATTTTGGGGGTTGGGAAGGATCAGGTGATGGTTTTGGGTGTGATTTGATTTTCGTCTAGAACATCAAAAATCCTTCAGGATGCTCCAAAATGACTCATCTATATCTATAATGATAGATCTTGATTAGGAGTATCTTTTTCTAGTACATGTCAAGTATCTATTTTGAAGTCTTGATCGATTTTGGGGGTTGGGAAGGATCAGGTGATGGTTTTGGGTGTGATTTGATTTTCGTCTAGAACATCAAAAATCCTTCAGGATGCTCCAAAATGACTCATCTATATCTATAATGATAGATCTTGATTAGGAGTATCTTTTTCTAGTACATGTCAAGTATCTATTTTGAAGTCTTGATCGATTTTGGGGGTTGGGAAGGATCAGGTGATGGTTTTGGGTGTGATTTGATTTTCGTCTAGAACATCAAAAATCCTTCAGGATGCTCCAAAATGATTCATCTATATCTATAATGATAGATCTTGATTAGGAGTATCTTTTTCTAGTACATGTCAAGTATCTATTTTGAAGTCTTGATCGATTTTGGGGGTTGGGAAGGATCAGGTGATGGTTTTGGGTGTGATTTGATTTTCGTCTAGAACATCAAAAATCCTTCAGGATGCTCCAAAATGACTCATCTATATCTATAATGATAGATCTTGATTAGGAGTATCTTTTTCTAGTACATGTCAAGTATCTATTTTGAAGTCTTGATCGATTTTGGGGGTTGGGAAGGATCAGGTGATGGTTTTGGGTGTGATTTGATTTTCGTCTAGAACATCAAAAATCCTTCAGGATGCTCCAAAATGACTCATCTATATCTATAATTATAGATCTTTATTAGGAGTATCTTTTTCTAGTACATGTCAAGTATCTATTTTGAAGTCTTGATCGATTTTGGGGGTTGGGAAGGATCAGGTGATGGTTTTGGGTGTGATTTGATTTTCGTCTAGAACATCAAAAATCCTTCAGGATGCTCCAAAATTACTCATCTATATCTATAATTATAGATCTTGATTAGGAGTATCTTTTTCTAGTACATGTCAAGTATCTATTTTGAAGTCTTGATCGATTTTGGGGGTTGGGAAGGATCAGGTGATGGTTTTGGGTGTGATTTGATTTTCGTCTAGAACATCAAAAATCCTTCAGGATGCTCCAAAATGACTCATCTATATCTATAATGATAGATCTTGATTAGGAGTATCTTTTTCTAGTACATGTCAAGTATCTATTTTGAAGTCTTGATCGATTTTGGGGGTTGGGAAGGATCAGGTGATGGTTTTGGGTGTGATTTGATTTTCGTCTAGAACATCAAAAATCCTTCAGGATGCTCCAAAATGACTCATCTATATCTATAATGATAGATCTTGATTAGGAGTATCTTTTTCTAGTACATGTCAAGTATCTATTTTGAAGTCTTGATCGATTTTGGGGGTTGGGAAGGATCAGGTGATGGTTTTGGGTGTGATTTGATTTTCGTCTAGAACATCAAAAATCCTTCAGGATGCTCCAAAATGACTCATCTATATCTATAATGATAGATCTTGATTAGGAGTATCTTTTTCTAGTACATGTAAAGTATCTATTTTGAAGTCTTGATCGATTTTGGGGGTTGGGAAGGATCAGGTGATGGTTTTGGGTGTGATTTGATTTTCGTCTAGAACAGCAAAAATCCTTCAGGATGCTCCAAAATGACTCATCTATATCTATAATGATAGATCTTGATTAGGAGTATCTTTTTCTAGTACATGTCAAGTATCTATTTTGAAGTCTTGATCGATTTTGGGGGTTGGGAAGGATCAGGTGATGGTTTTGGGTGTGATTTGATTTTCGTCTAGAACATCAAAAATCCTTCAGGATGCTCCAAAATGACTCATCTATATCTATAATGATAGATCTTGATTAGGAGTATCTTTTTCTAGTACATGTCAAGTATCTATTTTGAAGTCTTGATCGATTTTGGGGGTTGGGAAGGATCAGGTGATGGTTTTGGGTGTGATTTGATTTTCGTCTAGAACATCAAAAATCCTTCAGGATGCTCCAAAATGACTCATCTATATCTATAATGATAGATCTTGATTAGGAGTATCTTTTTCTAGTACATGTCAAGTATCTATTTTGAAGTCTTGATCGATTTTGGGGGTTGGGAAGGATCAGGTGATGGTTTTGGGTGTGATTTGATTTTCGTCTAGAACATCAAAAATCCTTCAGGATGCTCCAAAATGAGTCATCTATATCTATAATGATAGATCTTGATTAGGAGTATCTTTTTCTAGTACATGTCAAGTATCTATTTTGAAGTCTTGATCGATTTTGGGGGTTGGGAAGGATCAGGTGATGGTTTTGGGTGTGATTTGATTTTCGTCTAAAACATCAAAAATCCTTCAGGATGCTCCAAAATGACTCATCTATATCTATAATGATAGATCTTGATTAGGAGTATCTTTTTCTAGTACATGTCAAGTATCTATTTTGAAGTCTTGATCGATTTTGGGGGTTGGGAAGGATCAGGTGATGGTTTTGGGTGTGATTTGATTTTCGTCTAGAACATCAAAAATCCTTCAGGATGCTCCAAAATGACTCATCTATATCTATAATGATAGATCTTGATTAGGAGTATCTTTTTCTAGTACATGTCAAGTATCTATTTTGAAGTCTTGATCGATTTTGGGGGTTGGGAAGGATCAGGTGATGGTTTTGGGTGTGATTTGATTTCGTCTAGAACATCAAAAATCCTTCAGGATGCTCCAAAATGACTCATCTATATCTATAATGATAGATCTTGATTAGGAGTATCTTTTTCTAGTACATGTCAATTATCTATTTTGAAGTCTTGATCGATTTTGGGGGTTGGGAAGGATCAGGTGATGGTTTTGGGTGTGATTTGATTTTCGTCTAGAACATCAAAAATCCTTCAGGATGCTCCAAAATGACTCATCTATATCTATAATGATAGATCTTGATTAGGAGTATCTTTTTCTAGTACATGTCAAGTATCTATTTTGAAGTCTTGATCGATTTTGGGGGTTGGGAAGGATCAGGTGATGGTTTTGGGTGTGATTTGATTTTCGTCTAGAACATCAAAAATCCTTCAGGATGCTCCAAAATGACTCATCTATATCTATAATGATAAATCTTGATTAGGAGTATCTTTTTCTAGTACATGTCAAGTATCTATTTTGAAGTCTTGATCGATTTTGGGGGTTGGGAAGGATCAGGTGATGGTTTTGGGTGTGATTTGATTTTCGTCTAGAACATCAAAAATCCTTCAGGATGCTCCAAAAAGACTCATCTATATCTATAATGATAGATCTTGATTAGGAGTATCTTTTTCTAGTACATGTCAAGTATCTATTTTGAAGTCTTGATCGATTTTGGGGGTTGGGAAGGATCAGGTGATGGTTTTGGGTGTGATTTGATTTTCGTCTAGAACATCAAAAATCCTTCAGGATGCTCCAAAATGACTCATCTATATCTATAATTATAGATCTTGATTAGGAGTATCTTTTTCTAGTACATGTCAAGTATCTATTTTGAAGTCTTGATCGATTTTGGGGGTTGGGAAGGATCAGGTGATGGTTTTGGGTGTGATTTGATTTTCGTCTAGAACATCAAAAATCCTTCAGGATGCTCCAAAATGACTCATCTATATCTATAATGATAGATCTTGATTAGGAGTATCTTTTTCTAGTACATGTCAAGTATCTATTTTGAAGTCTTGATCGATTTTGGGGGTTGGGAAGGATCAGGTGATGGTTTTGGGTGTGATTTGATTTGAAAATGACTCATCTATATCTATAATGATAGATCTTGATTAGGAGTATCTTTTTCTAGTACATGTCAAGTATCTATTTTGAAGTCTTGATCGATTTTGGGGGTTGGGAAGGATCAGGTGATGGTTTTGGGTGTGATTTGATTTTCGTCTAGAACATCAAAAATCCTTCAGGATGCTCCAAAATGACTCATCTATATCTATAATGATAGATCTTGATTAGGAGTATCTTTTTCTAGTACATGTCAAGTATCTATTTTGAAGTCTTGGTCGATTTTGGGGGTTGGGAAGGATCAGGTGATGGTTTTGGGTGTGATTTGATTTTCGTCTAGAACATCAAAAATCCTTCAGGATGCTCCAAAATGACTCATCTATATCTATAATGATAGATCTTGATTAGGAGTATCTTTTTCTAGTACATGTCAAGTATCTATTTTGAAGTCTTGATCGATTTTGGGGGTTGGGAAGGATCAGGTGATGGTTTTGGGTGTGATTTGATTTTCGTCTAGAACATCAAAAATCCTTCAGGATGCTCCAAAATGACTGATCTATATCTATAATGATAGATCTTGATTAGGAGTATCTTTTTCTAGTACATGTCAAGTATCTATTTTGAAGTCTTGATCGATTTTGGGGGTTGGGAAGGATCAGGTGATGGTTTTGGGTGTGATTTGATTTTCGTCTAGAACATCAAAAATCCTTCAGGATGCTCCAAAATGACTCATCTATATCTATAATGATAAATCTTGATTAGGAGTATCTTTTTCTAGTACATGTCAAGTATCTATTTTGAAGTCTTGATCGATTTTGGGGGTTGGGAAGGATCAGGTGATGGTTTTGGGTGTGATTTGATTTTCGTCTAGAACATCAAAAATCCTTCAGGATGCTCCAAAAAGACTCATCTATATCTATAATGATAGATCTTGATTAGGAGTATCTTTTTCTAGTACATGTCAAGTATCTATTTTGAAGTCTTGATCGATTTTGGGGGTTGGGAAGGATCAGGTGATGGTTTTGGGTGTGATTTGATTTTCGTCTAGAACATCAAAAATCCTTCAGGATGCTCCAAAATGACTCATCTATATCTATAATTATAGATCTTGATTAGGAGTATCTTTTTCTAGTACATGTCAAGTATCTATTTTGAAGTCTTGATCGATTTTGGGGGTTGGGAAGGATCAGGTGATGGTTTTGGGTGTGATTTGATTTTCGTCTAGAACATCAAAAATCCTTCAGGATGCTCCAAAATGACTCATCTATATCTATAATGATAGATCTTGATTAGGAGTATCTTTTTCTAGTACATGTCAAGTATCTATTTTGAAGTCTTGATCGATTTTGGGGGTTGGGAAGGATCAGGTGATGGTTTTGGGTGTGATTTGATTTGAAAATGACTCATCTATATCTATAATGATAGATCTTGATTAGGAGTATCTTTTTCTAGTACATGTCAAGTATCTATTTTGAAGTCTTGATCGATTTTGGGGGTTGGGAAGGATCAGGTGATGGTTTTGGGTGTGATTTGATTTTCGTCTAGAACATCAAAAATCCTTCAGGATGCTCCAAAATGACTCATCTATATCTATAATGATAGATCTTGATTAGGAGTATCTTTTTCTAGTACATGTCAAGTATCTATTTTGAAGTCTTGATCGATTTTGGGGGTTGGGAAGGATCAGGTGATGGTTTTGGGTGTGATTTGATTTTCGTCTAGAACATCAAAAATCCTTCAGGATGCTCCAAAAAGACTCATCTATATCTATAATGATAGATCTTGATTAGGAGTATCTTTTTCTAGTACATGTCAAGTATCTATTTTGAAGTCTTGATCGATTTTGGGGGTTGGGAAGGATCAGGTGATGGTTTTGGGTGTGATTTGATTTTCGTCTAGAACATCAAAAATCCTTCAGGATGCTCCAAAATGACTCATCTATATCTATAATGATAGATCTTGATTAGGAGTATCTTTTTCTAGTACATGTCAAGTATCTATTTTGAAGTCTTGATCAATTTTGGGGGTTGGGAAGGATCAGGTGATGGTTATGGGTGTGATTTGATTTTCGTCTAGAACATCAAAAATCCTTCAGGATGCTCCAAAATGACTCATCTATATCTATAATGATAGATCTTGATTAGGAGTATCTTTTTCTAGTACATGTCAAGTATCTATTTTGAAGTCTTGATCGATTTTGGGGGTTGGGAAGGATCAGGTGATGGTTTTGGGTGTGATTTGATTTTCGTCTAGAACATCAAAAATCCTTCAGGATGCTCCAAAATGACTCATCTATATCTATAATGATAGATCTTGATTAGGAGTATCTTTTTCTAGTACATGTCAAGTATCTATTTTGAAGTCTTGATCGATTTTGGGGGTTGGGAAGGATCAGGTGATGGTTTTGGGTGTGATTTGATTTTCGTCTAGAACATCAAAAATCCTTCAGGATGCTCCAAAATGACTCATCTATATCTATAATGATAGATCTTGATTAGGAGTATCTTTTTCTAGTACATGTCAAGTATCTATTTTGAAGTCTTGATCGATTTTGGGGGTTGGGAAGGATCAGGTGATGGTTTTGGGTGTGATTTGATTTTCGTCTAGAACATCAAAAATCCTTCAGGATGCTCCAAAATGACTCATCTATATCTATAATGATAGATCTTGATTAGGAGTATCTTTTTCTAGTACATGTCAAGTATCTATTTTGAAGTCTTGATCGATTTTGGGGGTTGGGAAGGATCAGGTGATGGTTTTGGGTGTGATTTGATTTTCGTCTAGAACATCAAAAATCCTTCAGGATGCTCCAAAATGACTCATCTATATCTATAATGATAGATCTTGATTAGGAGTATCTTTTTCTAGTACATGTCAAGTATCTATTTTGAAGTCTTGATCGATTTTGGGGGTTGGGAAGGATCAGGTGATGGTTTTGGGTGTGATTTGATTTTCGTCTAGAACATCAAAAATCCTTCAGGATGCTCCAAAATGACTCATCTATATCTATAATGATAGATCTTGATTAGGAGTATCTTTTTCTAGTACATGTCAAGTATCTATTTTGAAGTCTTGATCGATTTTGGGGGTTAGGAAGGATCAGGTGATGGTTTTGGGTGTGATTTGATTTTCGTCTAGAACATCAAAAATCCTTCAGGATGCTCCAAAATGACTCATCTATATCTATAATGATAGATCTTGATTAGGAGTATCTTTTTCTAGTACATGTCAAGTATCTATTTTGAAGTCTTGATCGATTTTGGGGGTTGGGAAGGATCATTTGATGGTTTTGGGTGTGATTTGATTTTCGTCTAGAACATCAAAAATCCTTCAGGATGCTCCAAAATGACTCATCTATATCTATAATGATAGATCTTGATTAGGAGTATCTTTTTCTAGTACATGTCAAGTATCTATTTTGAAGTCTTGATCGATTTTGGGGGTTGGGAAGGATAAGGTGATGGTTTTGGGTGTGATTTGATTTTCGTCTAGAACATCAAAAATCCTTCAGGATGCTCCAAAATGACTCATCTATATCTATAATGATAGATCTTGATTAGGAGTATCTTTTTCTAGTACATGTCAAGTATCTATTTTGAAGTCTTGATCGATTTTGGGGGTTGGGAAGGATCAGGTGATGGTTTTGGGTGTGATTTGATTTTCGTCTAGAACATCAAAAATCCTTCAGGATGCTCCAAAATGACTCATCTATATCTATAATGATAGATCTTGATTAGGAGTATCTTTTTCTAGTACATGTCAAGTATCTATTTTGAAGTCTTGATCGATTTTGGGGGTTGGGAAGGATCAGGTGATGGTTTTGGGTGTGATTTGATTTTCGTCTAGAACATCAAAAATCCTTCAGGATGCTCCAAAATGACTCATCTATATCTATAATGATAGATCTTGATTAGGAGTATCTTTTTCTAGTACATGTCAAGTATCTATTTTGAAGTCTTGATCGATTTTGGGGGTTGGGAAGGATCAGGTGATGGTTTTGGGTGTGATTTGATTTTCGTCTAGAACATCAAAAATCCTTCAGGATGCTCCAAAATGACTCATCTATATCTATAATGATAGATCTTGATTAGGAGTATCTTTTTCTAGTACATGTCAAGTATCTATTTTGAAGTCTTGATCGATTTTGGGGGTTGGGAAGGATCAGGTGATGGTTTTGGGTGTGATTTGATTTTCGTCTAGAACATCAAAAATCCTTCAGGATGCTCCAAAATGACTCATCTATATCTATAATGATAGATCTTGATTAGGAGTATCTTTTTCTAGTACATGTCAAGTATCTATTTTGAAGTCTTGATCGATTTTGGGGGTTGGGAAGGATCAGGTGATGGTTTTGGGTGTGATTTGATTTTCGTCTAGAACATCAAAAATCCTTCAGGATGCTCCAAAATGACTCATCTATATCTATAATGATAGATCTTGATTAGGAGTATCTTTTTCTAGTACATGTCAAGTATCTATTTTGAAGTCTTGATCGATTTTGGGGGTTGGGAAGGATCAGGTGATGGTTTTGGGTGTGATTTGATTTTCGTCTAGAACATCAAAAATCCTTCAGGATGCTCCAAAATGACTCATCTATATCTATAATGATAGATCTTGATTAGGAGTATCTTTTTCTAGTACATGTCAAGTATCTATTTTGAAGTCTTGATCGATTTTGGGGGTTGGGAAGGATCATTTGATGGTTTTGGGTGTGATTTGATTTTCGTCTAGAACATCAAAAATCCTTCAGGATGCTCCAAAATGACTCATCTATATCTATAATGATAGATCTTGATTAGGAGTATCTTTTTCTAGTACATGTCAAGTATCTATTTTGAAGTCTTGATCGATTTTGGGGGTTGGGAAGGATCAGGTGATGGTTTTGGGTGTGATTTGATTTTCGTCTAGAACATCAAAAATCCTTCAGGATGCTCCAAAATGACTCATCTATATCTATAATGATAGATCTTGATTAGGAGTATCTTTTTCTAGTACATGTCAAGTATCTATTTTGAAGTCTTGATCGATTTTGGGGGTTGGGAAGGATCAGGTGATGGTTTTGGGTGTGATTTGATTTTCGTCTAGAACATCAAAAATCCTTCAGGATGCTCCAAAATGACTCATCTATATCTATAATGATAGATCTTGATTAGGAGTATCTTTTTCTAGTACATTTCAAGTATCTATTTTGAAGTCTTGATCGATTTTGGGGGTTGGGAAGGATCAGGTGATGGTTTTGGGTGTGATTTGATTTTCGTCTAGAACATCAAAAATCCTTCAGGATGCTCCAAAATGACTCATCTATATCTATAATGATAGATCTTGATTAGGAGTATCTTTTTCTAGTACATGTCAAGTATCTATTTTGAAGTCTTGATCGATTTTGGGGGTTGGGAAGGATCAGGTGATGGTTTTGGGTGTGATTTGATTTTCGTCTAGAACATCAAAAATCCTTCAGGATGCTCCAAAATGACTCATCTATATCTATAATGATAGATCTTGATTAGGAGTATCTTTTTCTAGTACATGTCAATTATCTATTTTGAAGTCTTGATCGATTTTGGGGGTTGGGAAGGATCAGGTGATGGTTTTGGGTGTGATTTGATTTTCGTCTAGAACATCAAAAATCCTTCAGGATGCTCCAAAATGACTCATCTATATCTATAATGATAGATCTTGATTAGGAGTATCTTTTTCTAGTACATGTCAAGTATCTATTTTGAAGTCTTGATCGATTTTGGGGGTTGGGAAGGATCAGGTGATGGTTTTGGGTGTGATTTGATTTTCGTCTAGAACATCAAAAATCCTTCAGGATGCTCCAAAATGACTCATCTATATCTATAATGATAGATCTTGATTAGGAGTATCTTTTTCTGGTACATGTCAAGTATCTATTTTGAAGTCTTGATCGATTTTGGGGGTTGGGAAGGATCAGTTGATGGTTTTGGGTGTGATTTGATTTTCGTCTAGAACATCAAAAATCCTTCAGGATGCTCCAAAATGACTCATCTATATCTATAATGATAGATCTTGATTAGGAGTATCTTTGTCTAGTACATGTCAAGTATCTATTTTGAAGTCTTGATCGATTTTGGGGGTTGGGAAGGATCAGGTGATGGTTTTGGGTGTGATTTGATTTTCGTCTAGAACATCAAAAATCCTTCAGGATGCTCCAAAATGACTCATCTATATCTATAATTATAGATCTTGATTAGGAGTATCTTTTTCTAGTACATGTCAAGTATCTATTTTGAAGTCTTGATCGATTTTGGGGGTTGGGAAGGATCAGGTGATGGTTTTGGGTGTGATTTGATTTTCGTCTAGAACATCAAAAATCCTTCAGGATGCTCCAAAATGACTCATCTATATCTATAATGATAGATCTTGATTAGGAGTATCTTTTTCTAGTACATGTCAAGTATCTATTTTGAAGTCTTGATCGATTTTGGGGGTTGGGAAGGATCAGGTGATGGTTTTGGGTGTGATTTGATTTTCGTCTAGAACATCAAAAATCCTTCAGGATGCTCCAAAATGACTCATCTATATCTATAATTATAGATCTTGATTAGGAGTATCTTTTTCTAGTACATGTCAAGTATCTATTTTGAAGTCTTGATCGATTTTGGGGGTTGGGAAGGATCAGGTGATGGTTTTGGGTGTGATTTGATTTTCGTCTAGAACATCAAAAATCCTTCAGGATGCTCCAAAATGACTCATCTATATCTATAATGATAGATCTTGATTAGGAGTATCTTTTTCTAGTACATGTCAAGTATCTATTTTGAAGTCTTGATCGATTTTGGGGGTTGGGAAGGATCAGGTGATGGTTTTGGGTGTGATTTGATTTTCGTCTAGAACATCAAAAATCCTTCAGGATGCTCCAAAATGACTCATCTATATCTATAATGATAGATCTTGATTAGGAGTATCTTTTTCTAGTACATGTCAAGTATCTATTTTGAAGTCTTGATCGATTTTGGGGGTTGGGAAGGATCAGGTGATGGTTTTGGGTGTGATTTGATTTTCGTCTAGAACATCAAAAATCCTTCAGGATGCTCCAAAATGACTCATCTATATCTATAATGATAGATCTTGATTAGGAGTATCTTTTTCTAGTACATGTCAAGTATCTATTTTGAAGTCTTGATCGATTTTGGGGGTTGGGAAGGATCAGGTGATGGTTTTGGGTGTGATTTGATTTTCGTCTAGAACATCAAAAATCCTTCAGGATGCTCCAAAATGACTCATCTATATCTATAATGATAGATCTTGATTAGGAGTATCTTTTTCTAGTACATGTCAAGTATCTATTTTGAAGTCTTGATCGATTTTGGGGGTTGGGAAGGATCAGGTGATGGTTTTGGGTGTGATTCGATTTTCGTCTAGAACATCAAAAATCCTTCAGGATGCTCCAAAATGACTCATCTATATCTATAATGATAGATCTTGATTAGGAGTATCTTTTTCTAGTACATGTCAAGTATCTATTTTGAAGTCTTGATCGATTTTGGGGGTTGGGAAGGATCAGGTGATAGTTTTGGGTGTGATTTGATTTTCGTCTAGAACATCAAAAATCCTTCAGGATGCTCCAAAATGACTCATCTATATCTCTAATGATAGATCTTGATTAGGAGTATCTTTTTCTAGTACATGTCAAGTATCTATTTTGAAGTCTTGATCGATTTTGGGGGTTGGGAAGGATCAGGTGATGGTTTTGGGTGTGATTTGATTTTCGTCTAGAACATCAAAAATCCTTCAGGATGCTCCAAAATGACTCATCTATATCTATAATGATAGATCTTGATTAGGAGTATCTTTTTCTAGTACATGTCAAGTATCTATTTTGAAGTCTTGATCGATTTTGGGGGTTGGGAAGGATCAGGTGATGGTTTTGGGTGTGATTTGATTTTCGTCTAGAACATCAAAAATCCTTCAGGATGCTCCAAAATGACTCATCTATATCTATAATGATAGATCTTGATTAAGAGTATCTTTTTCTAGTACATGTCAAGTATCTATTTTGAAGTCTTGATCGATTTTGGGGGTTGGGAAGGATCAGGTGATGGTTTTGGGTGTGATTTGATTTTCGTCTAGAACATCAAAAATCCTTCAGGATGCTCCAAAATGACTCATCTATATCTATAATGATAGATCTTGATTAGGAGTATCTTTTTCTAGCACATGTCAAGTATCTATTCTGAAGTCTTGATCGATTTTGGGGGTTGGGAAGGATCAGGTGATGGTTTTGGGTGTGATTTGATTTTCGTCTAGAACATCAAAAATCCTTCAGGATGCTCCAAAATGACTCATCTATATCTATAATGATAGATCTTGATTAGGAGTATCTTTTTCTAGTACATGTCAAGTATCTATTTTGAAGTCTTGATCGATTTTGGGGGTTGGGAAGGATCAGGTGATGGTTTTGGGTGTGATTTGATTTTCGTCTAGAACATCAAAAATCCTTCAGGATGCTCCAAAATGACTCATCTATATCTATAATGATATATCTTGATTAGGAGTATCTTTTTCTACTACATGTCAAGTATCTATTTTGAAGTCTTGATCGATTTTGGGGGTTGGGAAGGATCAGGTGATGGTTTTGGGTGTGATTTGATTTTCGTCTAGAACATCAAAAATCCTTCAGGATGCTCCAAAATGACTCATCTATATCTATAATGATAGATCTTGATTAGGAGTATCTTTTTCTAGTACATGTCAAGTATCTATTTTGAAGTCTTGATCGATTTTGGGGGTTGGGAAGGATCAGGTGATGGTTTTGGGTGTGATTTGATTTTCGTCTAGAACATCAAAAATCCTTCAGGATGCTCCAAAATGACTCATCTATATCTATAATGATAGATCTTGATTAGGAGTATCTTTTTCTAGTACATGTCAAGTATCTATTTTGAAGTCTTGATCGATTTTGGGGGTTGGGAAGGATCAGGTGATGGTTTTGGGTGTGATTTGATTTTCGTCTAGAACATCAAAAATCCTTCAGGATGCTCCAAAATGACTCATCTATATCTATAATGATAGATCTTGATTAGGAGTATCTTTTTCTAGTACATGTCAAGTATCTATTTTGAAGTCTTGATCGATTTTGGGGGTTGGGAAGGATCAGGTGATGGTTTTGGGTGTGATTTGATTTTCGTCTAGAACATCAAAAATCCTTCAGGATGCTCCAAAATGACTCATCTATATCTATAATTATAGATCTTGATTAGGAGTATCTTTTTCTAGTACATGTCAAGTATCTATTTTGAAGTCTTGATCGATTTTGGGGGTTGGGAAGGATCAGGTGATGGTTTTGGGTGTGATTTGATTTTCGTCTAGAACATCAAAAATCCTTCAGGATGCTCCAAAATGACTCATCTATATCTATAATGATAGATCTTGATTAGGAGTATCTTTTTCTAGTACATGTCAAGTATCTATTTTGAAGTCTTGATCGATTTTGGGGGTTGGGAAGGATCAGGTGATGGTTTTGGGTGTGATTTGATTTTCGTCTAGAACATCAAAAATCCTTCAGGATGCTCCAAAATGACTCATCTATATCTATAATGATAGATCTTGATTAGGAGTATCTTTTTCTAGTACATGTCAAGTATCTATTTTGAAGTCTTGATCGATTTTGGGGGTTGGGAAGGATCAGGTGATGGTTTTGGGTGTGATTTGATTTTCGTCTAGAACATCAAAAATCCTTCAGGATGCTCCAAAATGACTCATCTATATCTATAATGATAGATCTTGATTAGGAGTATCTTTTTCTAGTACATGTCAAGTATCTATTTTGAAGTCTTGATCGATTTTGGGGGTTGGGAAGGATCAGGTGATGGTTTTGGGTGTGATTTGATTTTCGTCTAGAACATCAAAAATCCTTCAGGATGCTCCAAAATGACTCATCTATATCTATAATGATAGATCTTGATTAGGAGTATCTTTTTCTAGTACATGTCAAGTATCTATTTTGAAGTCTTGATCGATTTTGGGGGTTGGGAAGGATCAGGTGATGGTTTTGGGTGTGATTTGATTTTCGTGTAGAACATCAAAAATCCTTCAGGATGCTCCAAAATGACTCATCTATATCTATAATGATAGATCTTGATTAGGAGTATCTTTTTCTAGTACATGTCAAGTATCTATTTTGAAGTCTTGATCGATTTTGGGGGTTGGGAAGGATCAGGTGATGGTTTTGGGTGTGATTTGATTTTCGTCTAGAACATCAAAAATCCTTCAGGATGCTCCAAAATGACTCATCTATATCTATAATGATAGATCTTGATTAGGAGTATCTTTTTCTAGTACATGTCAAGTATCTATTTTGAAGTCTTGATCGATTTTGGGGGTTGGGAAGGATCAGGTGATGGTTTTGGGTGTGATTTGATTTTCGTCTAGAACATCAAAAATCCTTCAGGATGCTCCAAAATGACTCATCTATATCTATAATGATAGATCTTGATTAGGAGTATCTTTTTCTAGTACATGTCAAGTATCTATTTTGAAGTCTTGATCGATTTTGGGGGTTGGGAAGGATCAGGTGATGGTTTTGGGTGTGATTTGATTTTCGTCTAGAACATCAAAAATCCTTCAGGATGCTCCAAAATGACTCATTTATATCTATAATGATAGATCTTGATTAGGAGTATCTTTTTCTAGTACATGTCAAGTATCTATTTTGAAGTCTTGATCGATTTTGGGGGTTGGGAAGGATCAGGTGATGGTTTTGGGTGTGATTTGATTTTCGTCTAGAACATCAAAAATCCTTCAGGATGCTCCAAAATGACTCATCTATATCTATAATGATAGATCTTGATTAGGAGTATCTTTTTCTAGTACATGTCAAGTATCTATTTTGAAGTCTTGATCGATTTTGGGGGTTGGGAAGGATCAGGTGATGGTTTTGGGTGTGATTTGATTTTCGTCTAGAACATCAAAAATCCTTCAGGATGCTCCAAAATGACTCATCTATATCTATAATGATAGATCTTGATTACGAGTATCTTTTTCTAGTACATGTCAAGTATCTATTTTGAAGTCTTGATCGATTTTGGGGGTTGGGAAGGATCAGGTGATGGTTTTGGGTGTGATTTGATTTTCGTCTAGAACATCAAAAATCCTTCAGGATGCTCCAAAATGACTCATCTATATCTATAATGATAGATCTTGATTGAGAGTATCTTTTTCTAGTACATGTCAAGTATCTATTTTGAAGTCTTGATCGATTTTGGGGGTTGGGAAGGATCAGGTGATGGTTTTGGGTGTGATTTGATTTTCGTCTAGAACATCAAAAATCCTTCAGGATGCTCCAAAATGACTCATCTATATCTATAATGATAGATCTTGATTAGGAGTATCTTTTTCTAGTACATGTCAAGTATCTATTTTGAAGTCTTGATCGATTTTGGGGGTTGGGAAGGATCAGGTGATGGTTTTGGGTGTGATTTGATTTTCGTCTAGAACATCAAAAATCCTTCAGGATGCTCCAAAATGACTCATCTATATCTATAATGATAGATCTTAATTAGGAGTATCTTTTTCTAGTACATGTCAAGTATCTATTTTGAAGTCTTGATCGATTTTGGGGGTTGGGAAGGATCAGGTGATGGTTTTGGGTGTGATTTGATTTTCGTCTAGAACATCAAAAATCCTTCAGGATGCTCCAAAATGACTCATCTATATCTATAATGATAGATCTTGATTAGGAGTATCTTTTTCTAGTACATGTCAAGTATCTATTTTGAAGTCTTGATCGATTTTGGGGGTTGGGAAGGATCAGGTGATGGTTTTGGGTGTGATTTGATTTTCGTCTAGAACATCAAAAATCCTTCAGGATGCTCCAAAATGACTCATCTATATCTATAATGATAGATCTTAATTAGGAGTATCTTTTTCTAGTACATGTCAAGTATCTATTTTGAAGTCTTGATCGATTTTGGGGGTTGGGAAGGATCAGGTGATGGTTTTGGGTGTGATTTGATTTTCGTCTAAAACATCAAAAATCCTTCAGGATGCTCCAAAATGACTCATCTATATCTATAATGATAGATCTTGATTAGGAGTATCTTTTTCTAGTACATGTCAAGTATCTATTTTGAAGTCTTGATCGATTTTGGTTGTTGGGAAGGATCAGGTGATGGTTTTGGGTGTGATTTGATTTTCGTCTAGAACATCAAAAATCCTTCAGGATGCTCCAAAATGACTCATCTATATCTATAATGATAGATCTTGATTAGGAGTATCTTTTTCTAGTACATGTCAAGTATCTATTTTGAAGTCTTGATCGATTTTGGGGGTTGGGAAGGATCAGGTGATGGTTTTGGGTGTGATTTGATTTTCGTCTATAACATCAAAAATCCTTCAGGATGCTCCAAAATGACTCATCTATATCTATAATGATAGATCTTGATTAGGAGTATCTTTTTCTAGTACATGTCAAGTATCTATTTCGAAGTCTTGATCGATTTTGGGGGTTGGGAAGGATCAGGTGATGGTTTTGGGTGTGATTTGATTTTCGTCTAGAACATCAAAAATCCTTCAGGATGCTCCAAAATGACTCATCTATATCTATAATGATAGATCTTGATTAGGAGTATCTTTTTCTAGTACATGTCAAGTATCTATTTTGAAGTCTTGATCGATTTTGGGGGTTGGGAAGGATCAGGTGATGGTTTTGGGTGTGATTTGATTTTCGTCTAGAACATCAAAAATCCTTCAGGATGCTCCAAAATGACTCATCTATATCTATAATGATAGATCTTGATTAGGAGTATCTTTTTCTAGTACATGTCAAGTATCTATTTTGAAGTCTTGATCGATTTTGGGGGTTGGGAAGGATCAGGTGATGGTTTTGGGTGTGATTTGATTTTCGTCTAGAACATCAAAAATCCTTCAGGATGCTCCAAAATGACTCATCTATATCTATAATGATAGATCTTGATTAGGAGTATCTTTTTCTAGTACATGTCAAGTATCTATTTTGAAGTCTTGATCGATTTTGGGGGTTGGGAAGGATCAGGTGATGGTTTTGGGTGTGATTTGATTTTCGTCTAGAACATCAAAAATCCTTCAGGATGCTCCAAAATGACTCATCTATATCTATAATGATAGATCTTGATTAGGAGTATCTTTTTCTAGTACATGTCAAGTATCTATTTTGAAGTCTTGATCGATTTTGGGGGTTGGGAAGGATCAGGTGATGGTTTTGGGTGTGATTTATTTTCGTCTAGAACATCAAAAATCCTTCAGGATGCTCCAAAATGACTCATCTATATCTATAATGATAGATCTTGATTAGGAGTATCTTTTTCTAGTACATGTCAAGTATCTATTTTGAAGTCTTGATCGATTTTGGGGGTTGGGAAGGATCAGGTGATGGTTTTGGGTGTGATTTGATTTTCGTCTAGAACATCAAAAATCCTTCAGGATGCTCCAAAATGACTCATCTATATCTATAATGATAGATCTTGATTAGGAGTATCTTTTTCTAGTACATGTCAATTATCTATTTTGAAGTCTTGATCGATTTTGGGGGTTGGGAAGGATCAGGTGATGGTTTTGGGTGTGATTTGATTTTCGTCTAGAACATCAAAAATCCTTCAGGATGCTCCAAAATGACTCATCTATATCTATAATGATAGATCTTGATTAGGAGTATCTTTTTCTAGTACATGTCAAGTATTTTTTTTGAAGTCTTGATCGATTTTGGGGGTTGGGAAGGATCAGGTGATGGTTTTGGGTGTGATTTGATTTTCGTCTAGAACATCAAAAATCCTTCAGGATGCTCCAAAATGACTCATCTATATCTATAATGATAAATCTTGATTAGGAGTATCTTTTTCTAGTACATGTCAAGTATCTATTTTGAAGTCTTGATCGATTTTGGGGGTTGGGAAGGATCAGGTGATGGTTTTGGGTGTGATTTGATTTTCGTCTAGAACATCAAAAATCCTTCAGGATGCTCCAAAAAGACTCATCTATATATATAATGATAGATCTTGATTAGGAGTATCTTTTTCTAGTACATGTCAAGTATCTATTTTGAAGTCTTGATCGATTTTAGGAGTATCTTTTTCTAGTACATGTCAAGTATCTATTTTGAAGTCTTGATCGATTTTGGGGGTTGGGAAGGATCAGGTGATGGTTTTGGGTGTGATTTGATTTTCGTCTAGAACATCAAAAATCCTTCAGGATGCTCCAAAATGACTCATCTATATCTATAATGATAGATCTTGATTAGGAGTATCTTTTTCTAGTACATGTCAAGTATCTATTTTGAAGTCTTGATCGATTTTGGGGGTTGGGAAGGATCAGGTGATGGTTTTGGGTGTGATTTGATTTTCGTCTAGAACATCAAAAATCCTTCAGGATGCTCCAAAATGACTCATCTATATCTATAATGATAGATCTTGATTAGGAGTATCTTTTTCTAGTACATGTCAATTATCTATTTTGAAGTCTTGATCGATTTTGGGGGTTGGGAAGGATCAGGTGATGGTTTTGGGTGTGATTTGATTTTCGTCTAGAACATCAAAAATCCTTCAGGATGCTCCAAAATGACTCATCTATATCTATAATGATAGATCTTGATTAGGAGTATCTTTTTCTAGTACATGTCAAGTATCTATTTTGAAGTCTTGATGGATTTTGGGGGTTGGGAAGGATCAGGTGATGGTTTTGGGTGTGATTTGATTTTCGTCTAGAACATCAAAAATCCTTCAGGATGCTCCAAAATGACTCATCTATATCTATAATGATAGATCTTGATTAGGAGTATCTTTTTCTAGTACATGTCAAGTATCTATTTTGAAGTCTTGATCGATTTTGGGGGTTGGGAAGGATCAGGTGATGGTTTTGGGTGTGATTTGATTTTCGTCTAGAACATCAAAAATCCTTCAGGATGCTCCAAAAAGACTCATCTATATCTATAATGATAGATCTTGATTAGGAGTATCTTTTTCTAGTACATGTCAAGTATCTATTTTGAAGTCTTGATCGATTTTGGGGGTTGGGAAGGATCAGGTGATGGTTTTGGGTGTGATTTGATTTTCGTCTAGAACATCAAAAATCCTTCAGGATGCTCCAAAATGACTCATCTATATCTATAATTATAGATCTTGATTAGGAGTATCTTTTTTTAGTACATGTCAAGTATCTATTTTGAAGTCTTGATCGATTTTGGGGGTTGGGAAGGATCAGGTGATGGTTTTGGGTGTGATTTGATTTTAGTCTAGAACATCAAAAATCCTTCAGGATGCTCCAAAATGACTCATCTATATCTATAATGATAGATCTTGATTAGGAGTATCTTTTTCTAGTACATGTCAAGTATCTATTTTGAAGTCTTGATCGATTTTGGGGGTTGGGAAGGATCAGGTGATGGTTTTGGGTGTGATTTGATTTGAAAATGACTCATCTATATCTATAATGATAGATCTTGATTAGGAGTATCTTTTTCTAGTGCATGTCAAGTATCTATTTTGAAGTCTTGATCGATTTTGGGGGTTGGGAAGGATCAGGTGATGGTTTTGGGTGTGATTTGATTTTCGTCTAGAACATCAAAAATCCTTCAGGATGCTCCAAAATGACTCATCTATATCTATAATGATAGATCTTGATTAGGAGTATCTTTTTCTAGTACATGTCAAGTATCTATTTTGAAGTCTTGGTCGATTTTGGGGGTTGGGAAGGATCAGGTGATGGTTTTGGGTGTGATTTGATTTTCGTCTAGAACATCAAAAATCCTTCAGGATGCTCCAAAATGACTCATCTATATCTATAATGATAGATCTTGATTAGGAGTATCTTTTTCTAGTACATGTCAAGTATCTATTTTGAAGTCTTGATCGATTTTGGGGGTTGGGAAGGATCAGGTGATGGTTTTGGGTGTGATTTGATTTTCGTCTAGAACATCAAAAATCCTTCAGGATGCTCCAAAATGACTCATCTATATCTATAATGATAGATCTTGATTAGGAGTATCTTTTTCTAGTACATGTCAAGTATCTATTTTGAAGTCTTGATCGATTTTGGGGGTTGGGAAGGATCAGGTGATGGTTTTGGGTGTGATTTGATTTTCGTCTAGAACATCAAAAATCCTTCAGGATGCTCCAAAATGACTCATCTATATCTATAATGATAGATCTTGATTAGGAGTATCTTTTTCTAGTACATGTCAAGTATCTATTTTGAAGTCTTGATCGATTTTGGGGGTTGGGAAGGATCAGGTGATGGTTTTGGGTGTGATTTGATTTTCGTCTAGAACATCAAAAATCCTTCAGGATGCTCCAAAATGACTCATCTATATCTATAATGATAGATCTTAATTAGGAGTATCTTTTTCTAGTACATGTCAAGTATCTATTTTGAAGTCTTGATCGATTTTGGGGGTTGGGAAGGATCAGGTGATGGTTTTGGGTGTGATTTGATTTTCGTCTAGAACATCAAAAATCCTTCAGGATGCTCCAAAATGACTCATCTATATCTATAATGATAGATCTTGATTAGGAGTATCTTTTTCTAGTACATGTCAAGTATCTATTTTGAAGTCTTGATCGATTTTGGTTGTTGGGAAGGATCAGGTGATGGTTTTGGGTGTGATTTGATTTTCGTCTAGAACATCAAAAATCCTTCAGGATGCTCCAAAATGACTCATCTATATCTATAATGATAGATCTTGATTAGGAGTATCTTTTTCTAGTACATGTCAAGTATCTATTTTGAAGTCTTGATCGATTTTGGGGGTTGGGAAGGATCAGGTGATGGTTTTGGGTGTGATTTGATTTTCGTCTAGAACATCAAAAATCCTTCAGGATGCTCCAAAATGACTCATCTATATCTATAATGATAGATCTTTATTAGGAGTATCTTTTTCTAGTACATGTCAAGTATCTATTTCGAAGTCTTGATCGATTTTGGGGGTTGGGAAGGATCAGGTGATGGTTTTGGGTGTGATTTGATTTTCGTCTAGAACATCAAAAATCCTTCAGGATGCTCCAAAATGACTCATCTATATCTATAATGATAGATCTTGATTAGGAGTATCTTTTTCTAGTACATGTCAAGTATCTATTTTGAAGTCTTGATCGATTTCGGGGGTTGGGAAGGATCAGGTGATGGTTTTGGGTGTGATTTGATTTTCGTCTAGAACATCAAAAATCCTTCAGGATGCTCCAAAATGACTCATCTATATCTATAATGATAGATCTTGATTAGGAGTATCTTTTTCTAGTACATGTCAAGTATCTATTTTGAAGTCTTGATCGATTTTGGGGGTTGGGAAGGATCAGGTGATGGTTTTGGGTGTGATTTGATTTTCGTCTAGAACATAAAAAATCCTTCAGGATGCTCCAAAATGACTCATCTATATCTATAATGATAGATCTTGATTAGGAGTATCTTTTTCGAGTACATGTCAAGTATCTATTTTGAAGTCTTGATCGATTTTGGGGGTTGGGAAGGATCAGGTGATGGTTTTAGGTGTGATTTGATTTTCGTCTAGAACATCAAAAATCCTTCAGGATGCTCCAAAATGACTCATCTATATCTATAATGATAGATCTTGATTAGGAGTATCTTTTTCTAGTACATGTCAAGTATCTATTTTGAAGTCTTGATCGATTTTGGGGGTTGGGAAGGATCAGGTGATGGTTTTGGGTGTGATTTGATTTTCGTCTAGAACATCAAAAATCCTTCAGGATGCTCCAAAATGACTCATCTATATCTATAATGATAGATCTTGATTAGGAGTATCTTTTTCTAGTACATGTCAAGTATCTATTTTGAAGTCTTGATCGATTTTGGAGGTTGGGAAGGATCAGGTGATGGTTTTGGTTGTGATTTGATTTTCGCCTAGAACATCAAAAATCCTTCAGGATGCTCCAAAATGACTCATCTATATCTATAATGATAGATCTTGATTAGGAGTATCTTTTTCTAGTACATGTCAAGTATCTATTTTGAAGTCTTGATCGATTTTGGGGGTTGGGAAGGATCAGGTGATGGTTTTGGGTGTGATTTGATTTTCGTCTAGAACATCAAAAATCCTTCAGGATGCTCCAAAATGACTCATCTATATCTATAATGATAGATCTTGATTAGGAGTATCTTTTTCTAGTACATGTCAAGTATCTATTTTGAAGTCTTGATCGATTTTGGGGGTTGGGAAGGATCAGGTGATGGTTTTGGGTGTGATTTGATTTTCGTCTAGAACATCAAAAATCCTTCAGGATGCTCCAAAATGACTCATCTATATCTATAATGATAGATCTTGATTAGGAGTATCTTTTTTTAGTACATGTCAAGTATCTATTTTGAAGTCTTGATCGATTTTGGGGGTTGGGAAGGATCAGGTGATGGTTTTGGGTGTGATTTGATTTTCGTCTAGAACATCAAAAATCCTTCAGGATGCTCCAAAATGACTCATCTATATCTATAATGATAGATCTTGATTAGGAGTATCTTTTTCTAGTACATGTCAAGTATCTATTTTGAAGTCTTGATCGATTTTGGGGGTTGGGAAGGATCAGGTGATGGTTTTGGGTGTGATTTGATTTTCGTCTAGAACATCAAAAATCCTTCAGGATGCTCCAAAATGACTCATCTATATCTATAATGATAGATCTTGATTAGGAGTATCTTTTTCTAGTACATGTCAAGTATCTATTTTGAAGTCTTGATCGATTTTGGGGGTTGGGAAGGATCAGGTGATGGTTTTGGGTGTGATTTGATTTTCATCTAGAACATCAAAAATCCTTCAGGATGCTCCAAAATGACTCATCTATATCTATAATGATAGATCTTGATTAGGAGTATCTTTTTCTAGTACATGTCAAGTATCTATTTTGAAGTCTTGATCGATTTTGGGGGTTGGGAAGGATCAGGTGATGGTTTTGGGTGTGATTTGATTTTCGTCTAGAACATCAAAAATCCTTCAGGATGCTCCAAAATGACTCATCTATATCTATAATGATAGATCTTGATTAGGAGTATCTTTTTCTAGTACATGTCAAGTATCTATTTTGAAGTCTTGATCGATTTTGGGGGTTGGGAAGGATCAGGTGATGGTTTTGGGTGTGATTTGATTTTCGTCTAGAACATCAAAAATCCTTCAGGATGCTCCAAAATGACTCATCTATATCTATAATTATAGATCTTGATTAGGAGTATCTTTTTCTAGTACATGTCAAGTATCTATTTTGAAGTCTTGATCGATTTTGGGGGTTGGGAAGGATCAGGTGATGGTTTTGGGTGTGATTTGATTTTCGTCTAGAACATCAAAAATCCTTCAGGATGCTCCAAAATGACTCATCTATATCTATAATGATAGATCTTGATTAGGAGTATCTTTTTCTAGTACATGTCAAGTATCTATTTTGAAGTCTTGATCGATTTTTGGGGTTGGGAAGGATCAGGTGATGGTTTTGGGTGTGATTTGATTTTCGTCTAGAACATCAAAAAATCCTTCAGGATGCTCCAAAATGACTCATCTATATCTATAATGATAGATCTTGATTAGGAGTATCTTTTTCTAGTACATGTCAAGTATCTATTTTGAAGTCTTGATCGATTTTGGGGGTTGGGAAGGATCAGGTGATGGTTTTGGGTGTGATTTGATTTTCGTCTAGAACATCAAAAATCCTTCAGGATGCTCCAAAATGACTCATCTATATCTATAATGATAGATCTTGATTAGGAGTATCTTTTTCTAGTACATGTCAAGTATCTATTTTGAAGTCTTGATCGATTTTGGGGGTTGGGAAGGATCAGGTGATGGTTTTGGGTGTGATTTGATTTTCGTCTAGAACATCAAAAATCCTTCAGGATGCTCCAAAATGACTCATCTATATCTATAATGATAGATCTTGATTAGGAGTATCTTTTTCTAGTACATGTCAAGTATCTATTTTGAAGTCTTGATCGATTTTGGGGGTTGGGAAGGATCAGGTGATGGTTTTGGGTGTGATTTGATTTTCGTCTAGAACATCAAAAATCCTTCAGGATGCTCCAAAATGACTCATCTATATCTATAATGATAGATCTTGATTAGGAGTATCTTTTTCTAGTACATGTCAAGTATCTATTTTGAAGTCTTGATCGATTTTGGGGGTTGGGAAGGATCAGGTGATGGTTTTGGGTGTGATTTGATTTTCGTCTAGAACATCAAAAATCCTTCAGGATGCTCCAAAATGACTCATCTATATCTATAATGATAGATCTTGATTAGGAGTATCTTTTTCTAGTACATGTCAAATATCTATTTTGAAGTCTTGATCGATTTTGGGGGTTGGGAAGGATCAGGTGATGGTTTTGGGTGTGATTTGATTTTCGTCTAGAACATCAAAAATCCTTCAGGATGCTCCAAAATGACTCATCTATATCTATAATGATAGATCTTGATTAGGAGTATCTTTTTCTAGTACATGTCAAGTATCTATTTTGAAGTCTTGATCGATTTTGGGGGTTGGGAAGGATCAGGTGATGGTTTTGGGTGTGATTTGATTTTCGTCTAGAACATCAAAAATCCTTCAGGATGCTCCAAAATGACTCATCTATATCTATAATGATAGATCTTGATTAGGAGTATCTTTTTCTAGTACATGTCAAGTATCTATTTTGAAGTCTTGATCGATTTTGGGGGTTGGGAAGGATCAGGTGATGGTTTTGGGTGTGATTTGATTTTCGTCTAGAACATCAAAAATCCTTCAGGATGCTCCAAAATGACTCATCTATATCTATAATGATAGATCTTGATTAGGAGTATCTTTTTTTAGTACATGTCAATTATCTATTTTGAAGTCTTGATCGATTTTGGGGGTTGAGAAGGATCAGGTGATGGTTTTGGGTGTGATTTGATTTTCGTCTAGAACATCAAAAATCCTTCAGGATGCTCCAAAATGACTCATCTATATCTATAATGATAGATCTTGATTAGGAGTATCTTTTTCTAGTACATGTCAAGTATCTATTTTGAAGTCTTGATCGATTTTGGGGGTTGGGAAGGATCAGGTGATGGTTTTGGGTGTGATTTGATTTTCGTCTAGAACATCAAAAATCCTTCAGGATGCTCCAAAATGACTCATCTATATCTATAATGATAGATCTTGATTAGGAGTATCTTTTTCTAGTACATGTCAAGTATCTATTTTGAAGTCTTGATCGATTTTGGGGGTTGGGAAGGATCAGGTGATGGTTTTGGGTGTGATTTGATTTTCGTCTAGAACATCAAAAATCCTTCAGGATGCTCCAAAATGACTCATCTATATCTATAATGATAGATCTTGATTAGGAGTATCTTTTTCTAGTACATGTCAAGTATCTATTTTGAAGTCTTGATCGATTTTGGGGGTTGGGAAGGATCAGGTGATGGTTTTGGGTGTGATTTGATTTTCGTCTAGAACATCAAAAATCCTTCAGGATGCTCCAAAATGACTCATCTATATCTATAATGATAGATCTTGATTAGGATTATCTTTTTCTAGTACATGTCAAGTATCTATTTTGAAGTCTTGATCGATTTTGGGGGTTGGGAAGGATCAGGTGATGGTTTTGGGTGTGATTTGATTTTCGTCTAGAACATCAAAAATCCTTCAGGATGCTCCAAAATGACTCATCTATATCTATAATGATAGATCTTGATTAGGAGTATCTTTTTCTAGTACATGTCAAGTATCTATTTTGAAGTCTTGATCGATTTTGGGGGTTGGGAAGGATCAGGTGATGGTTTTGGGTGTGATTTGATTTTCGTCTAGAACATCAAAAATCCTTCAGGATGCTCCAAAATGACTCATCTATATCTATAATGATAGATCTTGATTAGGAGTATCTTTTTCTAGTACATGTCAAGTATCTATTTTGAAGTCTTGATCGATTTTGGGGGTTGGGAAGGATCAGGTGATGGTTTTGGGTGTGATTTGATTTTCGTCTAGAACATCAAAAATCCTTCAGGATGCTCCAAAATGACTCATCTATATCTATAATGATAGATCTTGATTAGGAGTATCTTTTTCTAGTACATGTCAAGTATCTATTTTGAAGTCTTGATCGATTTTGGGGGTTGGGAAGGATCAGGTGATGGTTTTGGGTGTGATTTGATTTTCGTCTAGAACATCAAAAATCCTTCAGGATGCTCCAAAATGACTCATCTATATCTATAATGATAGATCTTGATTAGGAGTATCTTTTTCTAGTACATGTCAAGTATCTATTTTGAAGTCTTGATCGATTTTGGGGGTTGGGAAGGATCAGGTGATGGTTTTGGGTGTGATTTGATTTTCGTCTAGAACATCAAAAATCCTTCAGGATGCTCCAAAATGACTCATCTATATCTATAATGATAGATCTTGATTAGGATTATCTTTTTCTAGTACATGTCAAGTATCTATTTTGAAGTCTTGATCGATTTTGGGGGTTGGGAAGGATCAGGTGATGGTTTTGGGTGTGATTTGATTTTCGTCTAGAACATCAAAAATCCTTCAGGATGCTCCAAAATGACTCATCTATATCTATAATGATAGATCTTGATTAGGAGTATCTTTTTCTAGTACATGTCAAGTATCTATTTTGAAGTCTTGATCGATTTTGGGGGTTGGGAAGGATCAGGTGATGGTTTTGGGTGTGATTTGATTTTCGTCTAGAACATCAAAAATCCTTCAGGATGCTCCAAAATGACTCATCTATATCTATAATGATAGATCTTGATTAGGAGTATCTTTTTCTAGTACATGTCAAGTATCTATTTTGAAGTCTTGATCGATTTTGGGGGTTGGGAAGGATCAGGTGATGGTTTTGGGTGTGATTTGATTTTCGTCTAGAACATCAAAAATCCTTCAGGATGCTCCAAAATGACTCATCTATATCTATAATGATAGATCTTGATTAGGAGTATCTTTTTCTAGTACATGTCAAGTATCTATTTTGAAGTCTTGATCGATTTTGGGGGTTGGGAAGGATCAGGTGATGGTTTTGGGTGTGATTTGATTTTCGTCTAGAACATCAAAAATCCTTCAGGATGCTCCAAAATGACTCATCTATATCTATAATGATAGATCTTGATTAGGAGTATCTTTTTCTAGTACATGTCAAGTATCTATTTTGAAGTCTTGATCGATTTTGGGGGTTGGGAAGGATCAGGTGATGGTTTTGGGTGTGATTTGATTTTCGTCTAGAACATCAAAAATCCTTCAGGATGCTCCAAAATGACTCATCTATATCTATAATGATAGATCTTGATTAGGAGTATCTTTTTCTAGTACATGTCAAGTATCTATTTTGAAGTCTTGATCGATTTTGGGGGTTGGGAAGGATCAGGTGATGGTTTTGGGTGTGATTTGATTTTCGTCTAGAACATCAAAAATCCTTCAGGATGCTCCAAAATGACTCATCTATATCTATAATGATAGATCTTGATTAGAACATCAAAAATCCTTCAGGATGCTCCAAAATGACTCATCTATATCTATAATGATAGATCTTGATTATTAGTATCTTTTTCTAGTACATGTCAAGTATCTATTTTGAAGTCTTGATCGATTTTGGGGGTTGGGAAGGATCAGGTGATGGTTTTGGGTGTGATTTGATTTTCGTCTAGAACATCAAAAATCCTTCAGGATGCTCCAAAATGACTCATCTATATCTATAATGATAGATCTTGATTAGGAGTATCTTTTTCTAGTACATGTCAAGTATCTATTTTGAAGTCTTGATCGATTTTGGGGGTTGGGAAGGATCAGGTGATGGTTTTGGGTGTGATTTGATTTTCGTCTAGAACATCAAAAATCCTTCAGGATGCTCCAAAATGACTCATCTATATCTATAATGATAGATCTTGATTAGGAGTATCTTTTTCTAGTACATGTCAAGTATCTATTTTGAAGTCTTGATCGATTTTGGGGGTTGGGAAGGATCAGGTGATGGTTTTGGGTGTGATTTGATTTTCGTCTAGAACATCAAAAATCCTTCAGGATGCTCCAAAATGACTCATCTATATCTATAATGATAGATCTTGATTAGGAGTATCTTTTTCTAGTACATGTCAAGTATCTATTTTGAAGTCTTGATCGATTTTGGGGGTTGGGAAGGATCAGGTGATGGTTTTGGGTGTGATTTGATTTTCGTCTAGAACATCAAAAATCCTTCAGGATGCTCCAAAATGACTCATCTATATCTATAATGATAGATCTTGATTAGGAGTATCTTTTTCTAGTACATGTCAAGTATCTATTTTGAAGTCTTGATCGATTTTGGGGGTTGGGAAGGATCAGGTGATGGTTTTGGGTGTGATTTGATTTTCGTCTAGAACATCAAAAATCCTTCAGGATGCTCCAAAATGACTCATCTATATCTATAATGATAGATCTTGATTAGGAGTATCTTTTTCTAGTACATGTCAAGTATCTATTTTGAAGTCTTGATCGATTTTGGGGGTTGGGAAGGATCAGGTGATGGTTTTGGGTGTGATTTGATTTTCGTCTAGAACATCAAAAATCCTTCAGGATGCTCCAAAATGACTCATCTATATCTATAATGATAGATCTTGATTAGGAGTATCTTTTTCTAGTACATGTCAAGTATCTATTTTGAAGTCTTGATCGATTTTGGGGGTTGGGAAGGATCAGGTGATGGTTTTGGGTGTGATTTGATTTTCGTCTAGAACATCAAAAATCCTTCAGGATGCTCCAAAATGACTCATCTATATCTATAATGATAGATCTTGATTAGGAGTATCTTTTTCTAGTACATGTCAAGTATCTATTTTGAAGTCTTGATCGATTTTGGGGGTTGGGAAGGATCAGGTGATGGTTTTGGGTGTGATTTGATTTTCGTCTAGAACATCAAAAATCCTTCAGGATGCTCCAAAATGACTCATCTATATCTATAATGATAGATCTTGATTAGGAGTATCTTTTTCTAGTACATGTCAAGTATCTATTTTGAAGTCTTGATCGATTTTGGGGGTTGGGAAGGATCAGGTGATGGTTTTGGGTGTGATTTGATTTTCGTCTAGAACATCAAAAATCCTTCAGGATGCTCCAAAATGACTCATCTATATTTATAATGATAGATCTTGATTAGGAGTATCTTTTTCTAGTACATGTCAAGTATCTTTTTTGAAGTCTTGATCGATTTTGGGGGTTGGGAAGGATCAGGTGATGGTTTTGGGTGTGATTTGATTTTCGTCTAGAACATCAAAAATCCTTCAGGATGCTCCAAAATGACTCATCTATATCTATAATGATAGATCTTGATTAGGAGTATCTTTTCTAGTACATGTCAAGTATCTATTTTGAAGTCTTGATCGATTTTGGGGGTTGGGAAGGATCAGGTGATGGTTTTGGGTGTGATTTGATTTTCGTCTAGAACATCAAAAATCCTTCAGGATGCTCCAAAATGACTCATCTATATCTATAATGATAGATCTTGATTAGGAGTATCTTTTTCTAGTACATGTCAAGTATCTATTTTGAAGTCTTGATCGATTTTGGGGGTTGGGAAGGATCAGGTGATGGTTTTGGGTGTGATTTGATTTTCGTCTAGAACATCAAAAATCCTTCAGGATGCTCCAAAATGACTCATCTATATCTATAATGATAGATCTTGATTAGGAGTATCTTTTTCTAGTACATGTCAAGTATCTATTTTGAAGTCTTGATCGATTTTGGGGGTTGGGAAGGATCAGGTGATGGTTTTGGGTGTGATTTGATTTTCGTCTAGAACATCAAAAATCCTTCAGGATGCTCCAAAATGACTCATCTATATCTATAATGATAGATCTTGATTAGGAGTATCTTTTTCTAGTACATGTCAAGTATCTATTTTGAAGTCTTGATCGATTTTGGGGGTTGGGAAGGATCAGGTGATGGTTTTGGGTGTGATTTGATTTTCGTCTAGAACATCAAAAATCCTTCAGGATGCTCCAAAATGACTCATCTATATCTATAATGATAGATCTTGATTAGGAGTATCTTTTTCTAGTACATGTCAAGTATCTATTTTGAAGTCTTGATCGATTTTGGGGGTTGGGAAAGATCAGGTGATGGTTTTGGGTGTGATTTGATTTTCGTCTAGAACATCAAAAATCCTTCAGGATGCTCCAAAATGACTCATCTATATCTATAATGATAGATCTTGATTAGGAGTATCTTTTTCTAGTACATGTCAAGTATCTATTTTGAAGTCTTGATCGATTTTGGGGGTTGGGAAGGATCAGGTGATGGTTTTGGGTGTGATTTGATTTTCGTCTAGAACATCAAAAATCCTTCAGGATGCTCCAAAATGACTCATCTATATCTATAATGATAGATCTTGATTAGGAGTATCTTTTTCTAGTACATGTCAAGTATCTATTTTGAAGTCTTGATCGATTTTGGGGGTTGGGAAGGATCAGGTGATGGTTTTGGGTGTGATTTGATTTTCGTCTAGAACATCAAAAATCCTTCAGGATGCTCCAAAATGACTCATCTATATCTATAATGATAGATCTTGATTAGGAGTATCTTTTTCTAGTACATGTCAAGTATCTATTTTGAAGTCTTGATCGATTTTGGGGGTTGGGAAAGATCAGGTGATGGTTTTGGGTGTGATTTGATTTTCGTCTAGAACATCAAAAATCCTTCAGGATGCTCCAAAATGACTCATCTATATCTATAATGATAGATCTTGATTAGGAGTATCTTTTTCTAGTACATGTCAAGTATCTATTTTGAAGTCTTGATCGATTTTGGGGGTTGGGAAGGATCAGGTGATGGTTTTGGGTGTGATTTGATTTTCGTCTAGAACATCAAAAATCCTTCAGGATGCTCCAAAATGACTCATCTATATCTATAATGATAGATCTTGATTAGGAGTATCTTTTTCTAGTACATGTCAAGTATCTATTTTGAAGTCTTGATCGATTTTGGGGGTTGGGAAGGATCAGGTGATGGTTTTGGGTGTGATTTGATTTTCGTCTAGAACATCAAAAATCCTTCAGGATGCTCCCAAAATGACTCATCTATATCTATAATGATAGATCTTGATTAGGAGTATCTTTTTCTAGTACATGTCAAGTATCTATTTTGAAGTCTTGATCGATTTTGGGGGTTGGGAAGGATCAGGTGATGGTTTTGGGTGTGATTTGATTTTCGTCTAGAACATCAAAAATCCTTCAGGATGCTCCAAAATGACTCATCTATATCTATAATGATAGATCTTGATTAGGAGTATCTTTTTTCTAGTACATGTCAAGTATCTATTTTGAAGTCTTGATCGATTTTGGGGGTTGGGAAGGATCGTGATGGTTTTGGGTGTGATTTGATTTTCGTCTAGAACATCAAAAATCCTTCAGGATGCTCCAAAATGACTCATCTATATCTATAATGATAGATCTTGATTAGGAGTATCTTTTTCTAGTACATGTCAAGTATCTATTTTGAAGTCTTGATCGATTTTGGGGGTTGGGAAGGATCAGGTGATGGTTTTGGGTGTGATTTGATTTTCGTCTAGAACATCAAAAATCCTTCAGGATGCTCCAAAATGACTCATCTATATCTATAATGATAGATCTTGATTAGGAGTATCTTTTTCTAGTACATGTCAAGTATCTATTTTGAAGTCTTGATCGATTTTGGGGGTTGGGAAGGATCAGGTGATGGTTTTGGGTGTGATTTGATTTTCGTCTAGAACATCAAAAATCCTTCAGGATGCTCCAAAATGACTCATCTATATCTATAATGATAGATCTTGATTAGGAGTATCTTTTTCTAGTACATGTCAAGTATCTATTTTGAAGTCTTGATCGATTTTGGGGGTTGGGAAGGATCAGGTGATGGTTTTGGGTGTGATTTGATTTTCGTCTAGAACATCAAAAATCCTTCAGGATGCTCCAAAATGAATCATCTATATCTATAATGATAGATCTTGATTAGGAGTATCTTTTTCTAGTACATGTCAAGTATCTATTTTGAAGTCTTGATCGATTTTGGGGGTTGGGAAGGATCAGGTGATGGTTTTGGGTGTGATTTGATTTTCGTCTAGAACATCAAAAATCCTTCAGGATGCTCCAAAATGACTCATCTATATCTATAATGATAGATCTTGATTAGGAGTATCTTTTTCTAGTACATGTCAAGTATCTATTTTGAAGTCTTGATCGATTTTGGGGGTTGGGAAGGATCAGGTGATGGTTTTGGGTGTGATTTGATTTTCGTCTAGAACATCAAAAATCCTTCAGGATGCTCCAAAATGACTCATCTATAATGATAGATCTTGATTAGGAGTATCTTTTTCTAGTATATGTCAAGTATCTATTTTGAAGTCTTGATCGATTTTGGGGGTTGGGAAGGATCAGGTGATGGTTTTGGGTGTGATTTGATTTTCGTCTAGAACATCAAAAATCCTTCAGGATGCTCCAAAATGACTCATCTATATCTATAATGATAGATCTTGATTAGGAGTATCTTTTTCTTGTACATGTCAAGTATCTATTTTGAAGTCTTGATCGATTTTGGGGGTTGGGAAGGATCAGGTGATGGTTTTGGGTGTGATTTGATTTTCGTCTAGAACATCAAAAATCCTTCAGGATGCTCCAAAATGACTCATCTATATCTATAATGATAGATCTTGATTAGGAGTATCTTTTTCTAGTACATGTCAAGTATCTATTTTGAAGTCTTGATCGATTTTGGGGGTTGGGAAGGATCAGGTGATGGTTTTGGGTGTGATTTGATTTTCGTCTAGAACATCAAAAATCCTTCAGGATGCTCCAAAATGACTCATCTATATCTATAATGATAGATCTTGATTAGGAGTATCTTTTTCTAGTACATGTCAAGTATCTATTTTGAAGTCTTGATCGATTTTGGGGGTTGGGAAGGATCAGGTGATGGTTTTGGGTGTGATTTGATTTTCGTCTAGAACATCAAAAATCCTTCAGGATGCTCCAAAATGACTCATCTATATCTATAATGATAGATCTTGATTAGGAGTATCTTTTTCTAGTACATGTCAAGTATCTATTTTGAAGTCTTGATCGATTTTGGGGGTTGGGAAGGATCAGGTGATGGTTTTGGGTGTGATTTGATTTTCGTCTAGAACATCAAAAATCCTTCAGGATGCTCCAAAATGACTCATCTATATCTATAATGATAGATCTTGATTAGGAGTATCTTTTTCTAGTACATGTCAAGTATCTATTTTGAAGTCTTGATCGATTTTGGGGGTTGGGAAGGATCAGGTGATGGTTTTGGGTGTGATTTGATTTTCGTCTAGAACATCAAAAATCCTTCAGGATGCTCCAAAATAACTCATCTATATCTATAATGATAGATCTTGATTAGGAGTATCTTTTTCTAGTACATGTCAAGTATCTATTTTGAAGTCTTGATCGATTTTGGGGGTTGGGAAGGATCAGGTGATGGTTTTGGGTGTGATTTGATTTTCGTCTAGAACATCAAAAATCCTTCAGGATGCTCCAAAATGACTCATCTATGTCTATAATGATAGATCTTGATTAGGAGTATCTTTTTCTATTACATGTCAAGTATCTATTTTGAAGTCTTGATCGATTTTGGGGGTTGGGAAGGATCAGGTGATGGTTTTGGGTGTGATTTGATTTTCGTCTAGAACATCAAAAATCCTTCAGGATGCTCCAAAATGACTCATCTATATCTATAATTATAGATCTTGATTAGGAGTATCATTTTTTAGTACATGTCAAGTATCTATTTTGAAGTCTTGATCGATTTTGGGGGTTGGGAAGGATCAGGTGATGGTTTTGGGTGTGATTTGATTTTCGTCTAGAACATCAAAAATCCTTCAGGATGCTCCAAAATGACTCATCTATATCTATAATGATAGATCTTGATTAGGAGTATCTTTTTCTAGTACATGTCAAGTATCTATTTTGAAGTCTTGATCGATTTTGGGGGTTGGGAAGGATCAGGTGATGGTTTTGGGTGTGATTTGATTTTCGTCTAGAACATCAAAAATCCTTCAGGATGCTCCAAAATGACTCATCTATATCTATAATGATAGATCTTGATTAGGAGTATCTTTTTCTAGTACATGTCAAGTATCTATTTTGAAGTCTTGATCGATTTTGGGGGTTGGGAAGGATCAGGTGATGGTTTTGGGTGTGATTTGATTTTCGTCTAGAACATCAAAAATCCTTCAGGATGCTCCAAAATGACTCATCTATATCTATAATGATAGATCTTGATTAGGAGTATCTTTTTCTAGTACATGTCAAGTATCTATTTTGAAGTCTTGATCGATTTTGGGGTTGGGAAGGATCAGGTGATGGTTTTGGGTGTGATTTGATTTTCGTCTAGAACATCAAAAATCCTTCAGGATGCTCCAAAATGACTCATCTATATCTATAATGATAGATCTTGATTAGGAGTATCTTTTTCTAGTACATGTCAAGTATCTATTTTGAAGTCTTGATCGATTTTGGGGGTTGGGAAGGATCAGGTGATGGTTTTGGGTGTGATTTGATTTTCGTCTAGAACATCAAAAATCCTTCAGGATGCTCCAAAATGACTCATCTATATCTATAATGATAGATCTAGATTAGGAGTATCTTTTTCTAGTACATGTCAAGTATCTATTTTGAAGTCTTGATCGATTTTGGGGGTTGGGAAGGATCAGGTGATGGTTTTGGGTGTGATTTGATTTTCGTCTAGAACATCAAAAATCCTTCAGGATGCTCCAAAATGACTAATCTATATCTATAATGATAGATCTTGATTAGGAGTATCTTTTTCTAGTACATGTCAAGTATCTATTTTGAAGTCTTGATCGATTTTGGGGGTTGGGAAGGATCAGGTGATGGTTTTGGGTGTGATTTGATTTTCGTCTAGAACATCAAAAATCCTTCAGGATGCTCCAAAATGACTCATCTATATCTATAATGATGGTAGTACCCGTAGCATGATGGTTAGTGCGTTGGACTGTCATGCAAGGGGTCTGGGTTCAATCCCTGCCTGTGCCATCTAATTAAAAAAAAAAAAAAAAATAATTTTCGCGGGTACTGCCTCTTGCGAGGAATTGACAAATCCTTCAAGAGTAATTCCTGTCATGAAAAAGTGCTTTCTCAAAACTAGCCGTTCGGATTCGGCCCAAAATTGTAGGTCCCTTCCATTCCTGACAACAGTACTCGCACACAGGAATGGTTGAGAGTTGTAAGTCACTAGGCCCTGGTTCACAACGGACTGTTGCGCCACCCCATTTGATTTTTTTTTTTGATATCTATAATGATAGATCTTGATTAGGAGTATCTTTTTCTAGTACATGTCAAGTATCTATTTTGAAGTCTTGATCGATTTTGGGGGTAGGGAAGGATCAGGTGATGGTTTTGGGTGTGATTTGATTTTCGTCTAGAACATCAAAAATCCTTCAGGATGCTCCAAAATGACTCATCTATATCTATAATGATAGATCTTGATTAGGAGTATCTTTTTCTAGTACATGTCAAGTATCTATTTTGAAGTCTTGATCGATTTTGGGGGTTGGAAGGATCAGGTGATGGTTTTGGGTGTGATTTGATTTTCGTCTAGAACATCAAAAATCCTTCAGGATGCTCCAAAATGACTCATCTATATCTATAATGATAGATCTTGATTAGGAGTATCTTTTTCTAGTACATGTCAAGTATCTATTTTGAAGTCTTGATCGATTTTGGGGGTTGGGAAGGATCAGGTGATGGTTTTGGGTGTGATTTGATTTTCGTCTAGAACATCAAAAATCCTTCAGGATGCTCCAAAATGACTCATCTATATCTATAATGATAGATCTTGATTAGGAGTATCTTTTTCTAGTACATGTCAAGTATCTATTTTGAAGTCTTGATCGATTTTGGGGGTTGGGAAGGATCAGGTGATGGTTTTGGGTGTGATTTGATTTTCGTCTAGAACATCAAAAATCCTTCAGGATGCTCCAAAATGACTCATCTATATCTATAATGATAGATCTTGATTAGGAGTATCTTTTTCTAGTACATGTCAAGTATCTATTTTGAAGTCTTGATCGATTTTGGGGGTTGGGAAGGATCAGGTGATGGTTTTGGGTGTGATTTGATTTTCGTCTAGAACATCAAAAATCCTTCAGGATGCTCCAAAATGACTCATCTATATCTATAATGATAGATCTTGATTAGGAGTATCTTTTTCTAGTACATGTCAAGTATCTATTTTGAAGTCTTGATCGATTTTGGGGGTTGGGAAGGATCAGGTGATGGTTTTGGGTGTGATTTGATTTTCGTCTAGAACATCAAAAATCCTTCAGGATGCTCCAAAATGACTCATCTATATCTATAATGATAGATCTTGATTAGGAGTATCTTTTTCTAGTACATGTCAAGTATCTATTTTGAAGTCTTGATCGATTTTGGGGGTTGGGAAGGATCAGGTGATGGTTTTTGGGTGTGATTTGATTTTCGTCTAGAACATCAAAAATCCTTCAGGATGCTCCAAAATGACTCATCTATATCTATAATTATAGATCTTGATTAGGAGTATCTTTTTCTAGTACATGTCAAGTATCTATTTTGAAGTCTTGATCGATTTTGGGGGTTGGGAAGGATCAGGTGATGGTTTTGGGTGTGATTTGATTTTCGTCTAGAACATCAAAAATCCTTCAGGATGCTCCAAAATGACTCATCTATATCTATAATGATAGATCTTGATTAGGAGTATCTTTTTCTAGTACATGTCAAGTATCTATTTTGAAGTCTTGATCGATTTTGGGGGTTGGGAAGGATCAGGTGATGGTTTTGGGTGTGATTTGATTTTCGTCTAGAACATCAAAAATCCTTCAGGATGCTCCAAAATGACTCATCTATATCTATAATGATAGATCTTGATTAGGAGTATCTTTTTCTAGTACATGTCAAGTATCTATTTTGAAGTCTTGATCGATTTTGGGGGTTGGGAAGGATCAGGTGATGGTTTTGGGTGTGATTTGATTTTCGTCTAGAACATCAAAAATCCTTCAGGATGCTCCAAAATGACTCATCTATATCTATAATGATAGATCTTGATTAGGAGTATCTTTTTCTAGTACATGTCAAGTATCTATTTTGAAGTCTTGATCGATTTTGGGGGTTGGGAAGGATCAGGTGATGGTTTTGGGGTGTGATTTGATTTTCGTCTAGAACATCAAAAATCCTTCAGGATGCTCCAAAATGACTCATCTATATCTATAATGATAGATCTTGATTAGGAGTATCTTTTTCTAGTACATGTCAAGTATCTTTTTTGAAGTCTTGATCGATTTTGGGGGTTGGGAAGGATCAGGTGATGGTTTTGGGTGTGATTTGATTTTCGTCTAGAACATCAAAAATCCTTCAGGATGCTCCAAAATGACTCATCTATATCTATAATGATAGATCTTGATTAGGAGTATCTTTTTCTAGTACATGTCAAGTATCTATTTTGAAGTCTTGATCGATTTTGGGGGTTGGGAAGGATCAGGTGATGGTTTTGGGTGTGATTTGATTTTCGTCTAGAACATCAAAAATCCTTCAGGATGCTCCAAAATGACTCATCTATATCTATAATGATAGATCTTGATTAGGAGTATCTTTTTCTAGTACATGTCAAGTATCTATTTTGAAGTCTTGATCGATTTTGGGGGTTGGGAAGGATCAGGTGATGGTTTTGGGTGTGATTTGATTTTCGTCTAGAACATCAAAAATCCTTCAGGATGCTCCAAAATGACTCATCTATATCTATAATGATAGATCTTGATTAGGAGTATCTTTTTCTAGTACATGTCAAGTATCTATTTTGAAGTCTTGATCGATTTTTGGGGGTTGGGAAGGATCAGGTGATGGTTTTGGGTGTGATTTGATTTTCGTCTAGAACATCAAAAATCCTTCAGGATGCTCCAAAATGACTCATCTATATCTATAATGATAGATCTTGATTAGGAGTATCTTTTTCTAGTACATGTCAAGTATCTATTTTGAAGTCTTGATCGATTTTGGGGGTTGGGAAGGATCAGGTGATGGTTTTGGGTGTGATTTGATTTTCGTCTAGAACATCAAAAATCCTTCAGGATGCTCCAAAATGACTCATCTATATCTATAATGATAGATCTTGATTAGGAGTATCTTTTTCTAGTACATGTCAAGTATCTATTTTGAAGTCTTGATCGATTTTGGGGGTTGGGAAGGATCAGGTGATGGTTTTGGGTGTGATTTGATTTTCGTCTAGAACATCAAAAATCCTTCAGGATGCTCCAAAATGACTCATCTATATCTATAATGATAGATCTTGATTAGGAGTATCTTTTTCTAGTACATGTCAAGTATCTATTTTGGAGTCTTGATCGATTTTGGGGGTTGGGAAGGATCAGGTGATGGTTTTGGGTGTGATTTGATTTTCGTCTAGAACATCAAAAATCCTTCAGGATGCTCCAAAATGACTCATCTATATCTATAATGATAGATCTTGATTAGGAGTATCTTTTTCTAGTACATGTCAAGTATCTATTTTGGAGTCTTGATCGATTTTGGGGGTTGGGAAGGATCAGGTGATGGTTTTGGGTGTGATTTGATTTTCGTCTAGAACATCAAAAATTATTCAGGATGCTCCAAAATGACTCATCTATATCTATAATGATAGATCTTGATTAGGAGTATCTTTTTCTAGTACATGTTAAGTATCTATTTTGAAGTCTTGATCGATTTTGGGGGTTGGTAAGGATCAGGTGATGGTTTTGGGTGTGATTTGATTTTCGTCTAGAACATCAAAAATCCTTCAGGATGCTCCAAAATGACTCATCTATATCTATAATGATAGATCTTGATTAGGAGTATCTTTTTCTAGTACATGTCAAGTATCTATTTTGAAGTCTTGATCGATTTTGGGGGTTGGGAAGGATCAGGTGATGGTTTTGGGTGTGATTTGATTTTCGTCTAGAACATCAAAAATCCTTCAGGATGCTCCAAAATGACTCATCTATATCTATAATGATAGATCTAGATTAGGAGTATCTTTTTCTAGTACATGTCAAGTATCTATTTTGAAGTCTTGATCGATTTTGGGGGTTGGGAAGGATCAGGTGATGGTTTTGGGTGTGATTTGATTTTCGTCTAGAACATCAAAAATCCTTCAGGATGCTCCAAAATGACTAATCTATATCTATAATGATAGATCTTGATTAGGAGTATCTTTTTCTAGTACATGTCAAGTATCTATTTTGAAGTCTTGATCGATTTTGGGGGTTGGGAAGGATCAGGTGATGGTTTTGGGTGTGATTTGATTTTCGTCTAGAACATCAAAAATCCTTCAGGATGCTCCAAAATGACTCATCTATATCTATAATGATGGTAGTACCCGTAGCATGATGGTTAGTGCGTTGGACTGTCATGCAAGGGGTCTGGGTTCAATCCCTGCCTGTGCCATCTAATTTAAAAAAAAAAAAAAAATAATTTTCGCGGGTACTGCCTCTTGCGAGGAATTGACAAATCCTTCAAGAGTAATTCCTGTCATGAAAAAGTGCTTTCTCAAAACTAGCCGTTCGGATTCGGCCCAAAATTGTAGGTCCCTTCCATTCCTGACAACAGTACTCGCACACAGGAATGGTTGAGAGTTGTAAGTCACTAGGCCCTGGTTCACAACGGACTGTTGCGCCACCCCATTTGATTTTTTTTTTGATATCTATAATGATAGATCTTGATTAGGAGTATCTTTTTCTAGTACATGTCAAGTATCTATTTTGAAGTCTTGATCGATTTTGGGGGTAGGGAAGGATCAGGTGATGGTTTTGGGTGTGATTTGATTTTCGTCTAGAACATCAAAAATCCTTAAGGATGCTCCAAAATGACTCATCTATATCTATAATGATAGATCTTGATTAGGAGTATCTTTTTCTAGTACATGTCAAGTATCTATTTTGAAGTCTTGATCGATTTTGGGGGTTGGGAAGGATCAGGTGATGGTTTTGGGTGTGATTTGATTTTTCGTCTAGAACATCAAAAATCCTTCAGGATGCTCCAAAATGACTCATCTATATCTATAATGATAGATCTTGATTAGGAGTATCTTTTTCTAGTACATGTCAAGTATCTATTTTGAAGTCTTGATCGATTTTGGGGGTTGGGAAGGATCAGGTGATGGTTTTGGGTGTGATTTGATTTTCGTCTAGAACATCAAAAATCCTTCAGGATGCTCCAAAATGACTCATCTATATCTATAATGATAGATCTTGATTAGGAGTATCTTTTTTCTAGTACATGTCAAGTATCTATTTTGAAGTCTTGATCGATTTTGGGGGTTGGGAAGGATCAGGTGATGGTTTTGGGTGTGATTTGATTTTCGTCTAGAACATCAAAAATCCTTCAGGATGCTCCAAAATGACTCATCTATATCTATAATGATAGATCTTGATTAGGAGTATCTTTTTCTAGTACATGTCAAGTATCTATTTTGAAGTCTTGATCGATTTTGGGGGTTGGGAAGGATCAGGTGATGGTTTTGGGTGTGATTTGATTTTCGTCTAGAACATCAAAAATCCTTCAGGATGCTCCAAAATGACTCATCTATATCTATAATTATAGATCTTGATTAGGAGTATCTTTTTCTAGTACATGTCAAGTATCTATTTTGAAGTCTTGATCGATTTTGGGGG